>NC_056738.1:528267856-528567856 GCF_019279795.1 Protopterus annectens | reverse complement strand
TAACGTTGGACCTCAAAGAGGCATACCTGCATGTCCCTTTCAGACAAAATTGCAGAAGATACCTCAGATTTTTGGCAGGTACAACGCATTATCAATTCTCTGCATTGCCCTTTAGCTTATCTACTGCACCCAGAGTATTTATGAAATGCCTGGCATCAGTAATTGCATACTGCAGACAACGAGGAATACAAATTTATCCATATCTGGACGACTGCCTGATCCAAGCGGACAGCAAGGACATTCTATTACAGCATCTGGCATTTGTAACAAAGCTGCTAAGTTGCCTAGGGTACACAGTAAACAAAAATAAGTCAATGCTAATACCCTCATAACAAAAAATATTCCTGGGTGCCAGCTTAAATACAACGGCCCAGGTGGCTTACCTCACGCCAGACAAACAAAAACAACTGCCTCAATACTTCAAAAAGATGGCAACTTTTACCCAGCTCACTGCAAGGAAAATCCTGCAGGCATTGGGGTTCATGGCATCCTGCATTCACCTAATCCCATATGCAAAGCTGCATATGAGGAAATTACAGTGGTACCTGAAAAGTGTATGGACTCAACACGGGCACAGCCTCGAAACAAGTATACCTCTCATTCCCTGCCTTCAAAAAGAGTTCCTATGGTGGGCTCAAGCATGTCAAATAAACAAGGGTCTTCCTTTTGTCTTACCTACAGCAAACCAAACTATGACAACAGATTCTTCAGACTATGCCTGGGGAGCACACATGGCAGGACAGTGCATACAGGGCAAATGGTCTGCAAAACAAATGCATCTACACATCAACCAAAAGGAGATGCTAGCTGTGCAAAATGCACTGACAGCCTTCAAGGACATCTTGCATACAGGACAACTACTAATAAGGACAGACAACACCACAGTTATGTGGTACATAAACAAACAGGAAGGAACACACTCCTACCCTTTATGCAGACAGGCAATGACCTTGTGGAACACAGCACTGACTTACCAAGTACAACTGCAAGCACAATTCCTGCCAGGAAAGGAAAACATATTGGCAGACGAATTAAGCAGAAATATGGCAGATCCTCACGAGTGGAGACTACACCCACAAGTATTTTCAATAATAACTCAAAGGTGGGGATGCCCAGACATAGATCTATTTGCCTCCCCCAACAATTGCCAACTACAGAAATTTTGCGCAAGGGCTTATCATTCCCTAGCCTGGAAAGTGGACGCCCTATCATTCAGTTGGACAGCATTGACAGTCTATGCCTTCCCACCACTACCTCTATTGACCAAGGTATTACTGAAAGTCTGATCAGAGAGACCACAAATGATCCTCATTACTCTGGACTGGCCACGTCAGCACTGGTACCCATTACTAAGGAACTTGACTCACAGCCCTCCATGGATCTTACCTCAATTCCCACTTCTGTTGACTCAGCAAGACTCTCAGATCCTTCACAGTCAGCTCAGGACTTTAAATTTAGCTGCATGGAGAATACCTTGAATCATCAATCAACACTTCTCTCGAAGGATGTCCTGAATGTCATTTTGGAGGCCAGGAGGCTCAGTACCAGATAAACTTACTCAGACAAGTGGAAAAGATTTTGTGCATGGAACCAGGCTAAGGGCCAAAATCCTTGGATACCAAACATTCCTCAAATACTGCAATACCTAACTGAGATGCTACACAAAGGCCCTTCTTTCTCATCCATTAAGATCCATGCTTCAGCCATTTCAGCTCAATATAATACAGATCCTCCCATATTCTCACACCCTTTACTAAGGCAGTTTCTCAGAGGGCTAAGAATATAAGACCCCCCAGAAAACCCACAACTCCAGCTTGGGACCTCAACTTCGTTTTAGAAAAATTAACACTGACTCCTTTCGAACCAGCCGTCTCAGCAGAACTACAATACGTGTCATGGAAAACAGCTCTGTTGCTGGCTATCACCTCAGCACGTAGGGTCTCAGAACTACAGGCACTTATGGCAGTGGAACCTTTCATCATTTTCCATCAGGACAGAGTCTCTTTATGAACTAATCCTACTTTTATGCCAAAGGTAGTATCCAGCGTGGCTTTGAATCAGACCATTCATTTACCCACCTTTTATCCAAACCCCCAGAAAAAAGGAGAAAGTCTCCTTCACTCTTTGGACATTCACAGACAGCTACGTTACTATTTGGATAAGACAAAGACCTTCAGAAAAACTGACCAACTCTTTGTATCCTGTGCTGCAGGTTCACAAGGAAAGGCTATTTCAAAACAGACCATCTCCAAATGGATAGCACATTGTATCCGCTTTTGCTACTCGCACCATGGGAAAGCAGTGCCTGTTAATATTAGGTCCCATTCTACCAGGGTTACAGCAACCTCAGCAGCCTTTCTCAGGGGGGTTCCAACCAAGGACATTCTGGAGGCAGCTACTTGGAGTTCAGTGCACACCTTTACCAAGCACTACCACCTTCCATTATACTCAAAAAACAGAGCTGGTTTTGCCACTGCAGTTCTGCAGGGCATCCTAGCTTTGCCTAACCCAGTTTAGTACCAGCCACACATCCATAGCTTTGGGATTCAACCCAAGTGTGATGACTGCAGCAGTATAACATGAATGAACATAGTACAGTTTTGTACCTACCATAAATGTAGATGTTCGAGTGTATATACTGCTGCAGTCCAGGTTACCCTCCCTCCATCCCCTCTACTTACCAGGGTGTTAGTTATAACTCCATGTACTTCAATCAGTTGGATGCATGTCTATATGGTATATTTGCTAACAGCTAGTACTATTGTTTATCTACTAAGGTATTTTTGCATAGTTGTTTGTATTACCTTCCTAGTTGGGGGCACCTGACATCTGGGGCAAGAAAAACTGAAGAAAATGGCGTTGGCTGCCTCTTTTATACCCCTGTCGCACTGACGTCAGGGAAGAAGACAACTGACACAGGACCAAGACTTTGGGATTCGGCCGACTGCGGGACCGCCTGACGGCAGGATAACCCAAGTGTGATGACTGCAGCAGTATATACACTCGAACATCTACATTTATGGTAGGTACAAAACTGTACTTTCTGTACACACCTTCACCAAGCATTACCATCTGCCTCTATACTCTAAATCCAGAGCTGGCTTTGCCACTGCAGTGCTGCAGGGCCTTATAGCCACCCCTAATGCCTTATAGGACCAGCCACCCTTCCTCAACTTTGGGATTCTACCCAAGTGTAATGACTGCAGCAGTGTAACACGATGAACATAGTACAGTTTTGTACCTACCATAAATGTAGATGTTCAAGTGTAGACACTGCTGCAGTCCAGGTTACCCTCCCTCCTTCCCCTCGTACTGGTTGGTACGTACCTATGTCTTCTACCCTTACTACCTATGGGGAGTATTTGCTGGTAGCTGTAAGTTGTTTTTTGCTTTTCTTATGTATGTTTTATTAGCAATTGGAATTGCCTACATATTTAGAGGCACCTGACATCTGGAGCAAGAAAAACTGAAGAAAATCGCGTCGGCTGCATCTTAAATACCCCTGTCGCACTGACATCAAGGAGGAGGCGACAGCAACTGACGCCGGACCAAGACTTTGGAACTCTGGATGACTGCGGGACCACCTGACGGCAGGATAACCCAAGTGTAATGACTGCAGCAATGTCTACACTCGAACATCTACATTTATGGTAGGTACAAAACTGTACTTTTCTGCTACTATGAGCATAGCATCCACTGTTACTCCTTTATTCCAGAACTCTCTTCCCTTTTGTGGTGCCAGGATCATGTCTGGTCTTTTTGGGATCAGCACAACAGAATTGGGCTCTCGCCACTCCCACTGAGAGATCAAATCAATGAGTTTATCAGCGGGCAGAGTCACCCAAGAATTAGATGAGCCAGAACCAAATGCCTCCAGGAATACTGATTCCTCTTGAGAAGGGTTATCAGTAGACCGATCATCCCTTTGTTTAAAGAGCTGTAAAATGTCTCCAAATGAAACGACATTAGGTGGTGATCTTGGGGACCCTTCCCATTTATCGAAATCGGTATCTTCTGTGACTGACTCCCATGCCTCCTGTTGCACTTAATTTTCCTAAGGACTTCTTTGGTGGGATGTTCTAAAGAAGTATTGGAAGAAATAATTATACCCTGCTGGGTAGCCTGGAGACTTTGGGCTGGCTGTCCCTGTGGAGTAGAATGTTGAGGCTCAAGACACAAAGGCATCTGGAATCCAGAGGAAAGATCCAAGGGGGGGGGGGGGGCATCTGTCTTCTAGAAGAAAACACTGTCTCTACCACCTCAAAGGCAGAATGCCCAAGGGAGAAGGAAGCAGTCGGAGCTGAGAAGGCATGCTTTTGGATCATCTGCTTCCTCTGACCCGAAGGCACACCACCTAAGGCAGAAGCTGGAACTGAGCTATTGAATGCCAAGGCTCCCAAGAGGCAGAGATGGCTCCGACAGCTTTGGAGTTGACTCTAACAACCTCAGATCCTACAGTGAAGCTTCAGCTTTGAGAGTCATCCGGCCCTGACATGCTTGGAGCTGGTGCACTCCAAGAAGATATCAGATCCAAAGATAAAACAATCTTTGGATCTGAAACAGATGGCACTAGAAGTCTCTGATCCTAGGGCTCCAAAGCCAAAGGACAGATCGGAGAAGGAGCCAGGATTGGTGGAGGAGTAGTACTAGTAAAGATCTCCAGACCCATGGGGGGAAGGAGCCAGGAGAACTCCCATCTGAATTCATGTTGAGAGAAATTTCCTCATCATTCATAGGCTCATAGGAGATTACTAGGTTATTGACCAGGAGGTCATTTTAAGCCTAGCCATTTCATCCCAATGTAAAACCATAGAAATGCTAGTCATTACCCAAGATTGCATTTAATGATAACTGCCCATGTCCAGGAGAGTTATCAGTTCTTTCCTCAGTAAGAATTTATGGTACCCCATCCATTTGTCCAGGTTCGTCTTGAGCAGTGTCATAGAGATGCTCTGCTTCACATGAACTGGTAGCCTGTTCCAAAGATGCAGCAGTTGCTGGGAAATAAATCCCCCCCCCCCCCCCCAGCATGCCCTGTTGAAGTCGCAGGCCATGTTTAGGTCATTGGAATGTGTCGTCCTAGTCCCATTTGATTTACAGATATGCAGCAAGTTCATTAGGTTTGGGTCTTAGATTACTCTGTAGGTCAGGCATAAGACTCCCCTAAAAAGTCTATACAATATGGAGTATAGTGACAGGGACTTTAGTTGGTCTGTCTAAGGCACATACTGGAGTCCCTTGATCTTTTTTGTTAGAAACCTCTGAGGTCTGCCTAATTGCCATAAGTGTTTAGTATGGTACATGCCAAATGGGGCATTATACTCAATTATGGGCCAGATAAGTGCTGAGTATAGGGGGGGGTGATAACTTATTTTGCTCTTGAAGTGATACCTTTACTAATCAAGTGTGCCATGTAGAAAGCTTTCCTTAACTACAGTAGACACATGGTGGTTGAAGTTAAGGTCGCAGCCAACATGTGTTATCCCAGGTCCCTTACCTCTTCATGGTTACTTAGGGTATTGTTGTTGATTTGATAGAGTGAGTGGACATTGTTTGTGGTGAAGGGAATTAGTAAGCATTTCTTTGCATTCAGTTTGAGACTGTGACTAATATACCAGTCTTTGGTCTACGTAAGACCCTTCTGGAGTATATTGATATAATTTGGGGATTCAGTAATTGCACCAGGTTTGCAGTCATCTGAAAAGTTGGTCAGCCACAGCCCCTTAGGTTTGACCTGAGCTTCTGAGAAGTATGTACCAAACAGTAGTGACCCAACAATGACGCCTGTGGCACCCCACTGGTATGCTGGTTGATGTGAGACAAGGTTTAGAGCTGCTGAGAATTGTTCAAGCTCATTCCATTAGAGCCATAGCCACCTCTTTTCAGTTCAGAGTATCCATGGATGAGATTTGTGCAGGAGCAACCTGGGCTTTCCCTCATACCTTCATTACTCATTATAAGCTGGATTTGATCTCAAGGGGTAGGGCCTGCTTTGGTTCAGTAGTTCTGAAGAATATCCTTCCTAAGGCCACCCAGGAGAAAGGTAGCTGGGGACTCTGTCCCATTTGTGAGGATAAAATGAAAACTGACAACATCAGATAAAATAGCTATGTACTCACCATAATGTTCCATCTGTGTTGTCCATTTTTATTTTTTCTCCAACAACCCCCCTACCATCCCCCTGTCCCTTTCTTGGTTTTTAGATGAACGAGTGAGTTGAGCTAAATTTGATAATTGGCTTTTGTGAAAGCCAGAAATTGTCTTACCCTTATCTAAGGTGTTTCTCTGTTCTGCTGTTTTTCTATTATCAGCAAATAAGAACTGAGGTGATTGGGAGAAAGGCATTATGGGTATGATAGGGTACTTAAGAGCTTTTTGGTTGCCACGAGCTATTGCAATGGCCAAGTCGGATCCAAGGGAACGGATCCAAACCCATACATGAAAAAAGGAAAATGGACAACACAGATGGAACGTTGAGGTGAGTACATAACTATTTTTTCCTCACTGTAGTGTAATCTCGGAGTTGGTATATTTATTTAGCAGGGGGTGTAGAACGTTAAAAACTTGTTTTTGTTTATTTATTTATTTTATTACAATTTCGAAGTTTCAAAACTTCAAACTGCATTGAAGTTTTGAAACTTTGAGCTTGTGAAGTAGATGTTCATCATGTTTCACTGTTGCAGTCATTACTTTTGGGTTATCCTGCTGGCAGGCTACCCTCAGTCAGCCAGAATTCCAAAGACTAGGTCCGGCGTCAGTTGCTGTCACCTCTTCCCTGACGTCAGTGCGTCAGGGGTCTAAAAGATGCAGCCGAAACCATTTTATTCAGTCTTTCTTGCCGCGCGGTGTCCGAAGCAAAAGCAGTTTGCAAGTGCCGGTCGGCCGACTCCTGAGATTTTCAAATCCGAATTTCAGAACCGAAGTCTTCATTAAAGCTAAGTACCCCACTGTGGAAACTTTTTTCTTGCTCCAGACTGATGTCAGAAAAAGTTAACAATTGTATTTCTTGTGGGAAGCAAATACCTCATAAGGATTTTCACTCTTACTGTATTCCTTGCCTAGGCCCTGATCACAACATTGCTAGCTGTCGGTTTTGTGCTAGATTTAACCAACGCACTATTAAGCGTCAGTTTGATTTTGTATTTCATTACTTTGGCCGAAGATTTAATTATATAATGCCGTTGGACCAGCCAACAGCCGGAGTTTACAAAAAACGCAAGGACAAGGAAAAGGATAGGCATCCGAGGTCCAAAACAGACGATGAGGCCTCTGCTAGGCCAGTCACCAGTTCTCAGTGAGGTGCTTTTGCAGCCCCTGGCACCCGCTACCTCAGAGCCACAGGCCGCTTCCGACTCCCATGTGGAGCCGACTGGGCCTCTGGATACTCAAGGTATTGGACACTCGGAAATCATTCCCTCAGATGGGTCCAGAGCCGCTGAGCAGGCATCAGCTTCTGAGGGTGTCTTCAGACCTACACAACTATATATTAAGCCATCTTCAGCTTCAAAGACAAAGACTAAAGCAGCTCTAAAGACAAAGAAACAAGTACAGCATTCTCCTACTCAGACTTCCATGCCTAAAAAACAGATGCTCAAAATGGCCGAAGACCTAATTACTTTGATCAGGGGCTCCCATCCCCCTCCTGATAAGAGGCCTAGGCAAGAGACACTCTTCTGATCAGGTTTCTGTTTTTTCTGATTCCTCTTCTGAACAGGATTACTCCATGCTTCCCTATGAGGATTCTGATGCTGAAGAATCCATTCCTTCAGCCTCTCCTCCTGAGGATTATTCTTTTGTGGAAACCCTGCATACCATGAGGTAGCATTTCCACTGGGAGTGCCAAGATTATTCTGAATCTAAGAAAAGGCTCAGAGACTTTCTGCTACTTCCTCAGCACAGACCCATTGCTATTCCACCTGTTTTAGACATTGTAGATAATGTATTTTCAGAGTCCGGCCTGTCCCCTGACTCTTTACCCCCTGCACCTGCTAAGCCAGACAGATACTACAGGGTTCCGGATTCTCATAAATTCCTATATAAAAACCCCGCTGCTGACCCAGAAACTATATCTCAGGCTCCCAAAGGGGTTAAAGCTTCCACTGCAAAAAACCCTGTTCCCTCTGATAGGGATTCTAGGGCTCTAGACAGATGGGGGAAAAAAGTCTGCACTTCTGCTACCTTGGCTGTAAGGGCTTTAAATTGTCAGTTTCATATGCTTAAATATCAGCAATATTTAATGTCACTGCTTAAACAGAAATTGTTGACAAATACTGAATGTTCAGAAAACAAGGAATTGCAGGATTTATTGCATGCAGCTGAACAAGTGGGAAAGCATACTTTGCAATGTGGTTATGATTCACTGGAGGCCTCTTGCAGGGCCGCTGTTACAGGTTCTGTTATTAGAAGGCATACTTGGTTAAAGGAACAGAATCTGCCTGATCATGTTAAAGCAAAATTATTAGATGCACCATTTCAGCATGATACTTTGTTTGGTAGTAAGCAGAAGAGGTGTTGAAAAAAATGGAGGATAAAGCAAAATCCATGCAGACAGTCAGGGATTTCTTACAGGTACAGCCACCCAGGTTTAGCAGGAACTGGCCTTCTAAAAATTGGTCCTTTCCAGTGTCAGACAGACCACAGAGAGGCAGATACAGGCGTCCCAGAGGCAGATCTCAGCCCCAAGGCTCATACAGGCCTAAACAATAGGGTGCTCCTACCTCCAAAAGCAGAGAAGACAAATCACAACCTTACAGGAAACAGTCTCAATGACTTTCCTCTGCCAGATCCAAGCACTTTTCTTTTGGCAGCCCCCTTAGGGGGAAAACTAGCACTTTTTTCATCAAATTGGCAAATGGTTACCCAAGACAAATGGGTCCTGAACATAGTGTCCCAAGGCTACAGGTTCCATTTTCACACTCTACCAAGGTCAAAAGGTATGCCAGACCTACCACACAATCAATGGCCAGAGGCACAAAAACAAAATACAGCCCTCATGGACATGAGGGCCATTCAGCAAGTACCACAACAAGAGCAGGGGCAAGGATTTTACTCCAGACTTTTCCTAGTACCCAGAAAGGATAAAACCTGGAGACCAATACTGGACCTGTCTATACTAAATACGTTTCTGGAAGTTCCAAAATTCAAGATGTTGACTCTACAGCAGCTACTACCCATGCTGGGCAAGAAGGCTTGGCTTGTAACTTTGGAGCTAAAAGAGGCATACCTGCATGTCCCAATCAGACAGTCTTGCAGAAGATACCTCAGTTTCATAGCTGGCTCTATGCATTACCAATTCTCTGCACTGCCCTTTGGCTTATCTACTGCGCCCAGGGTCTTCACAAAATGCCTGGCACCAGTACCAGTAATTGCGTTTTGCAGACAAAGAGGAATTCAAATATATCCCTACTTGGATGACTGCCTAATTCATGCAGAGAACAAAGACATTCTTCTAAAGCATCTGGCGTTTGTAAAAATATTACTAACTGGCCTAGGGTACACAGTAAACGAAAAGAAATCAAAACTAGTGCCCTCTCAAGAGATAATATTCCTGGGTGCAAGCTTAAATACAACTGCCCAGATGGCTTATCTCACTCCAGACAAACAAAAGCAACTGACTTCTTACTTCAAGAAATTGGCAACAAAAACCCACTTATCTGCAAGGAAAATCTTGCAGGCCCTGGGTTCCATGGCATACTGCATTCTACTAATTCCATATGCCAGACTGCATATGAGGAAACTGCAATGGTATCTAAAAAGTGTTTGGACTCAGCATTGCCACAGCCTGGAGACAGTAATTGCACTCATTCCCTGCCTGCAACAGGAGTTTTGATGGTGGGCAGAAGCCTGTCACCACAACAAGGATCTGCCGTTCAGTTTACCCACAGCCAGACAGACACTGACAACGGATGCATCAGATTATGACTGGGGGGGCACATATGGCAGGAAAATGTATTCAGGGCACATGGCCTGCAAACCAGATGCATCTTCACATCAATCAAAAAGAGATGCTAGCTGTTCAAAATGCCCTGACAGCTTTCAAGGACCTGCTTCATCCAGGACAGCTACTGATAAAGACAGACAATACTACGGTCATGTGGTACATAAACAAGCAGGGAGGGTACACATTCCTACCCCCTCTGCAGACAAGCGGTGACCTTGTGGGACACAGCATTGGCTTTTCAAGTTCACCTGCGAGCACAATTCCTGCAAGGAAAAACAAATACTCTGGCAGACAAACTAAGCAGAAACCTCATGGATCCCCACGAATGGAAACTGGATCCACAAGTCTTCAGCATGATAATAAGAAAATGGGGATGCCCAGACATAGATCTATTTGCCTCCCCTCACAACTGCCAATTGCAGAGATTTTGCACAAGGATTTATCACAAGCAAACATGGAAAGTGGACGCCCTATCCTTCGGCTGGAAAAATCTAACAGTATATGCCTTTCCTCCACTGCCTCTCCTTCCCAAGGTACTCGTAAAGGTCAGACAAGAGAAGCCAAAAATGATACTGATTGGCCACGCCAGCACTGGTACCCAGTCCTAAAGAGCTTGTCTCAAGGTCCAGCATGGATATTGCCTCAAACTTCTCACTTGCTGACCCAACAAAACAATCAGATCCTGCAGAGCCAACTCAGTACCTTAAATCTGGCAGCATGGCGGATAATGTAGCCATTCAGAACACTCCTCTTTCAAAAGCTGTTATGGATGTTATCTTGGAGGCCAGGAGGCCCAATATCAGAAAATCTTATGCAGAAAAATGGAAGAGATTCTGTGCTTGGAGCCAGAAACAAGGCATTGGCACGTGTGTACCAAATATCCCTCAGATTTTACAATACCTAACTGAGATGCTGAACAAAGGCCTTTCTTTCTCATCAATTAAGATTCATGCCTCTGCCATTTCAGCCCATTACAATATGGAACCACCTATCTTTTCTCATCCTTTAATAAGGCAGTACCTCAGAGGGGCCAAAAACATTAGGCCTCCAAGGAGAGCACCAATTCCAGCCTGGGACCTCAATTATGTTTTGGAAAAACTCACACTGCCTCCTTTCGAGCCAGCATCAACAGCAGATATAAAATTCTTATCCTGGAAAACTGCTCTACTCCTAGCAATAACCTCTGCAAGGCGAGTCTCGGAGTTACAAACACTCATGGCTGTGGAACCTTTTATCATTTTTCATCCAGACAGGGTTTCTCTGAGGACAAACCCTACATTTATGCCTAAGGTGGTATCCAGTGTGGCCCTCAACCAAACCATTCACTTGCCTACCTTTTATCCAAATCCACAGAACAAGGGTGAGAAAATTCTGCATTCTTTAGACATACACAGGCAGTTACGCTTCTACTTGGACAGAACTAAAGCTTTCAGAAAGACTGAGCAACTTTTAGTGTCATATGCTGCAGGATCTCAAAACAGACTATTTTCTAAATGGATAGGCCATTGCATCCGTTTCTGCTATTTTCAACGTGGCAAATCAGTGCCTAAGGGCATTAGGCCTCATTCCACCAGAGCAGCAGCCACTTCAGCAGCCTTCCTCAGAGGAGTACCAACCAAACATATCTTAGAGGCTGCAACTTGGAGTTCAGTGCACACTTTCACAAAGCACTACCACTTACCTCTTTACTCTGAGTCCATAGCAGGCTTTGCCACTGCAGTTCTGCAGGGCCTCATAGCCTCTCCTAATCCTATTTAGCCCAGCCACCCATCCTCAGCTTTGGGATTCAACCCAAGTGTAATGACTGCAACAGTGAAACACTATGAACATAGTACAGTTGTGTACCTACCATAAATGTAGATGTTCGAGTGTATTCACTGTTGCAGTCCAGGTTACCCACCCACCATCCCCATTCTCTTTGTTGGAACTTATCTGCACTTCTCTATCCTATACAACCTATTTGGTGTATTTGCTTGTAGATAAAGGAAATGTTATTTTTGTGCATGCATTTTTATTGGCATATTTTCTGCCTACCAATTTGGGGGCACCTGACATCTGGGGCAAGAAAAACTGAAGAAAATGGCGTTGGCTGCATCTTTTATACCCCTGGCGCACTGACGTCAGAGAAGAGGCGACAGAAACCGATGCCGGACCTAGACTTTGGAATTCTGGCCGACTGAGGGTAGCCTGCCAGCAGGATAACCCAAGAGTAATGACTGTAACAGTGAATACACTTGAACATCTACATTTATGGTAGGTACACAACTGTACTTTCCGTGTGTGTGTGTGTGTGTGTGTGTGTGTGTGTGTGTGTGTGTGTGTGTGGGTGTGTATATGTGTAAGGTAAAATGAGTAGAATGGACAACCACCAGACCAGAGAAGAAGGAAGTGGAGAGGGAACTGGCTTCTATAAGGTAGAATGAAGCAGAAAAAACAGATGTGCTACCTCCTAGAGTCCTTGGATATCTGGTTGCATTCTGTAGACCCCAGCTGAAGGTGTACAACAGATCACTGGTTAGGATAGAAGTGCTTGAGGTCTAGGGAATCAGAAATGTGATACCTGTGTACATGGGGAGATTGGAGCCAAAAAAAAAGTACAGGTCTCTTGGTTTAACAATGGTTATGGAAAGAAGACATTAAGAATTTTTTTAAGTGAAAGCTTCCACTGTTTCTAAAGGACAGCACTCACCTGGACATTATTTAAGAGGTTTATAATCAGAAGGAACTGTCACTTAAACTTGATCCGGTTTTACAGTTTTTCTGCTGTAGGTATATTCTCTCATTCCCAAACAGGCAATTGATAGGAAAACTGGAAGCGGTTGGGAGTAGGACCATGAATAAGGAACTGGATTGTTGCATGGCTAAATGGTATGACAGAAGATGTGACGAGAAGGACTCTTTGGGAATTATTGAACTGACTAGTGGAGTACAGCAGGGGCATGTTCTGGGTACAGTAGTGTTAAGAGTGTTTGTTTAAAACTAGAGAGCAGGATCAGTCCTTGCAGATACAAAGATCAGTGCAGCAGTGGTGGATGGGGGGGCAGACAACCCTGTTGTAAATTATCAGCTGGGGGGAGTTAAACAAATGACAGTATACAAAAAAAAGCATGTACAGATGTTGATCACTTCTTGACTTGACCACAGGTGCAGAGTGAGATAGCAGTGTGAGAAACAGAATGCTGGGGTGTCGCCTCATGAAGATACAGTCTACAAGCAAATACTTCCACTGTACAGTGTCCTGGTAACACTACATGTTAAGTACTTTGCACAGTTCTGAAGATTACACAATCTCAGGCTGCTGGCAGGATTCCAAAGGAAAGCGACCTGCGATATTTCTGGGATGGGGACATACCTCTCAACTGTACAGATTTTTGCAGAATGTCCAGACTTTTTCTCAAATTTTTGGTCTATTTTTCATAGATTTGAGGTTTTCTGGCAAATCACTGACAGTATTTGAGGGTTGAAGTCGGAAAATAATAACAGGCATTTGAATTTCAGAGTTCATACCCATCAGAAAGTACATGCTAATACAAAGCCTGTTGTTCTATCAATTTTTTAAGTTTGTTAAGGGCAATATTTAAAATGTGTCCCTAGTTTTGGGCATGTCCCCCCCATTATTTACGTCTCTGTTGAGATTTCTTGTTCTTAGAGGTTGAGATGTTTGTATGGAGATGAAGGGAAATGACTAGAGACTATAGGAAACACTTGTTGAGTATAGGGAGCTTTATTGGCAACTTGTGTTGGATTCTAGTAGACCTCCGGGTCTTAATGAAATGGTATCTCTTGCACCTGTACTTAAAATTAGATCTGCCAAACTTTAACTTCTTTCACTGTTTCATTAATTTAATATATATAGGATGTAATGAAAACATTCATTTAAAGTCAATTCAAAATAATCATTTAAACTCATTCTTACAAGCTTTTATACAGATTATGTACATACATTTTTTATTAATTTAAATGCCATTAGTTTCACCACTTGATGGACACAAACACATTATATTACAAGTTAAAAGATTGTCTGAATCAAATGTTTTTATTCTTATTTTATTTTATGTATTAAAAGTTTTGGATGAATTCTAAAATTGGTGTGACTATTAGATGTGGTTTTAATTAAATTATTAAATGTACGAATTTTACTTTGTGAAAATGTTCATTTTAGAATAATTAACTAATTGATTAACTGTTTTAAGAATTGATTTATTGATTTAATTGATGTTAATAGGTTTGTGTATATGTAGGGTTGTTCAGTGTTTGCTTTTCATTCACTGAGGAAGTTGATGACGAAAACGTGTTGGAACTGTACTAGCGTTTGTGGAATAAACTGTTTTTGGATCCTTTATTGGTTTGTGTTCATTCCTGGTTGGTGGTGCCTTCTTTCGTTTAGAGACTATAGGAGTTGGAGCTCATTTCAGAATAAGAGGTGGGGTGGTATGATTTGGGGACACAATATGATGTCGGGATTGTGAAGGGGATCATACTTTCCTCAACAAGAAGAAAGATTGGTTACAGGCAGCTAATTTTAAGGGTCTCTAGAGCTCTTGAAGTACTTCACAGAGAAAGTTGTTGACCTATAGAATGGATTTCTGATATGGGCGGTGGAGAAGAAATCCATAGCCACATTCAAGAGGGCATGGGACAGGTGGAGGAAAAGGGAAGGAGAATGGGAGAGGTGTGTGGTGGGGAGTAGAATGTTAAATGCATTTAAGAGGCAGGCATATATGCTTACAGCCTATATCTGCAGTCAAGCAAAAATGTAGCGCAATGTAATCCCTGAGAAACGAGGTTGGTACGCTCCAGCAACTACTTTGACAGGTATATTTCTAATAAACACCATTGAACAACTACTTGTATTCCTCCTCCAGCAGCTGGTGTTATTGATTATTGATTATTCATATAAGAACTGCACTGTAACAGGCATATCCATAAACAATAGTCGTGTTATCCCAGTTAAACTTCTTAGATATTTACATGACATAAACAAAGCTGCTGCCTCCTATTACTTTAAATAACTGCTAGTCTTAAAATACATCAAGCTGTGTTTGAACAGAGGAGCCATACAGGGGTGTCCGCTTTCCCCTTTGTTATTTGCTTTAGATTTGGAGCCATTGGCAAAGAAAATAAGGAACTCACAACTTAAAGGATATAACTGGTATGGTAATACGAAAAGTTGTTTGTTTTGCACAGCTGGCATAATTTTGTACTTGAATCCAGAAAAGGATATTTTTGTTGTGGAATATTTTGAAACAGTTTCAAACCTTTTCAGGATATTTATTTCATTTATTATTTCATAGGTTTATAGGTTCATAGGTAGGTGCTAGGCTATCGGCCCAAGGGCCTACGTAAGCCTAGCCAACAAGGTTCCCTGCCTTACGCCACCCAAGAAAGTTATTTTCCTGTGCCACTGTCGAGCAGAGACACAGAGGTGATCCCCGGGGTGTATTTCCTATTTCCCATCCACTCATTAAGATTTTTCTTGAAGATCGCTAATGAAGAACTTTGCTTGACATAGATGGGTAACCTGTTCCAGAGTATGGGAAGTCTCTGGGACAGGAATCTATCCCTCCAGCATGTCCTGTTTACTGTGGTGACAAGGTTTAGGTCCCTAGAGCGTGTAACTCGGAGGGATTGGGATTTCTTTAGGTGTAGCATGTCCAACAGGTCTGGGTTTGACATAGCTTTATATGTTAGACAGAGATCACCTCGGAGTAGGCGATATGCTACGGAGTAAAGCTGGAGTTTTTTGAGGCGGTCAGTATAGGGCATTTGTTTGAGGCCAGTAATCCTCTTTGTGAGATACTTCTGTGGCCTTTCCAGCTGCTGCAGATGTCTTGTGAGGTACATTCCAAAAGGGGCATTGTACTCTATAATGGATCTAATGAGTGTCGAGTAGAGGGGAACAATGACCTCTTTTTTCCTGGATGAGAACATTTTATGATGAGGTGTGCCACGTAGAAGGACTTCCTGACTACTGTGGCAATGTGACTATCAAAGGAGAGACTACTGTCCACCTGGGTATCACGCATTTGGTGTTAAGTAGATTGCTGCCTATGTGGTAGTTCATGGGTGCAGAGTTTTTACCAAAGGGGATGACACTGAACTTTTTGGCATTGAGCTTGAGGCCATGGCTCTGACACCAGGCATCAGTCTCAGCGAGGCCCTTCTGTAGGATGTCCACATCATTTGGGGACTTGACTATGGCTCCTAGTTTGCAGTCATCTGCGAACTTTATTAGCCAGAGGCCTTCTGTGTTAGCCTGTACTTCAGAGAAGTAGATACCAAACAGGAGAGGTCCCAGGACAGAACCCTGTGGTACTCCACTTGTCACTGCTTTGAGGTCAGATTTGGAGTCTGCAACTTTTACATTGTGGGTTCTGTCAATGAGCCAGTTGGCAACCCATCTTGTAATGTAGGGATTTATACCTAGTTTAGTGAGTTTAGCTATAATTCCAGAATGGGGGATGGTGTTGAAAGCCTTGGCAAGGTCAAGATAGGCTGTGTGAACCACCTTACCCTCATCTACGACTTTGGTGACTGCCTCAAAGAAGTCGATCAGGTTCAGGAGGCATGATTTACCTTTCACAAACCCGAACTGGGTGGATCCAGAGTTTGGAGGTTACCAATGTCTTTGTTTATGAGTTCCATGATGATACGTTCCATGGCCTTGCAGACCAGGCTCATCAGGCTAATAGGTCGATAGTTCCCAGGATCACTGGTAGCTCGCCCTTTGTGGAGTGGGATAACAGTTGCTGTGCACCATTTAGTGGGCACAAAGCCTGATAAGAGGCTATTATTGAACATGGTGCTTAAGTGGGGAGCCAGTTCGTTCTGAAGTTCATGTAAAACGCAGCCTGGGATGTTGTCCGGTCCTATGGATGCTGTGTTTTTGGCTTTAGAGAGTGCAGCTTTCACCTGCATAGTTGTGATTACAGGGACTCTGCATTC
Source organism: Protopterus annectens (assembly GCF_019279795.1). Classification (NCBI taxonomy): domain Eukaryota; kingdom Metazoa; phylum Chordata; order Ceratodontiformes; family Protopteridae; genus Protopterus; species Protopterus annectens. Next base: position 528,550,971 of record NC_056738.1, on the reverse strand, counting down.
TTCCTGTTTAAATATGGGCCCTTTAGGGGGTGAGGGGGGGGGGGTAAAGTTGGCACTGAACCTATCTGCCAGGATGTTGGCAATATCAGTTGGTTCTGTAATTTTCTTGCCTTTGTGCTGTAACTCAGAGCAGATCTGGGTGTTGCCATCAAGATTATTGACATTTATTTATTTTACATTTGTTTACCAGTAATGCTTGACTGGGCCAGCAGCCTGTTTTCAGCAGACGCCCGGGGAGAAAAGCTCCAGTATATCCATAAAGAATATTTAAACAATTTTAGCATCAAAATATATACTTGTAGTACAATAACAAAAAAAAAATCTACAAAGAATAGAAATTTTAGCAACACTGTTAGTACACATTGTACAGTAACTAACTAAATTAAATTAATTAAATTGCATGGTGTACATAAACAAGAACATAAAACATATTGAACTTGAACATAATGTTGTGTCATTCGGCTTTTCCCGGTTAGGGGTCGCCACAGCGGAACTCCGGTCCACTAATGATTGGCAGTCGATTTTTAAGTGCCGAGTTGCCAGCCCTGACGCACAACCTTCAATGAAGGTATGCCCATTCACGCATGTCTCCACACAGAAGACGCTCTAGCTGAGAATCGAACAGGACAACGTCTTACTGTGAGGCGACAACGCTACCACAGCACCACCACCGCAGTTTATTGAACTTAAACATAATAACCAGCTGTATTTATAAGAAAACACACTATATCTATTAGTATTAAGCAGATTGGTGTGTGCATGGTTCAAATACAATATATAAGGGAGAAAGAGAAAAAAGACTAAAGGAGGAGTTGTTAAGGAGTAGAGAAAAGGGCTTGATGAAGCAGCAAAAAAATGAACTAGATGTTCATCGTGTTTCACTGTTGCTGTCATGACTGTAGGGTTCTCCCCTGCCGGCAGGCAGCCCTCGGTCGGCCAGAATCCCAAAAATCCGGCGTCGGCTGTTCAGCCATGTTCCCTGACGTCAGAGCGCCAGGAGTACAAAGCTGACAGCCAACGCCATCTTCTCCAGTCTTTCTTGCCGTGCGGTGATAGCAGTATCGCAAGTGCCGGTCGGCTGACTCCTGACAATTTTTTTTGATAAACTTCAGTCCGAAGATTTTCTTCTCCGCTCAAAGCTAAGTACCCCATTGGGGAAACTTTTTTCTTGCTCCACTCCGATGTCAGAAAAAGTTAATAATTGTATTTCATGTGGGAAGCAAATACCTCATAAGGATTTTCATTCTTACTGTATTCCTTGCTTAGGCCCTGACCACAACATAGCTAGTTGTCGGTTTTGTGCTAGATTCAATCAACGTACAATTAAGCGAAGGTACGATTTTGCTTTTCATTTCTTCGGTAGGCGCTTTAACTACAAAATGTCGGATACGGTTCCAGCTACCGGAGTTCACAAACGTCGCAAGGATAAAGACAGGCCTCCGAGGTCCAAATCTTATGATAGCGCACAAGCGGAGCCAGCTTCAAGTTCGGCCGTCGTCAGTGAGGCGCTTTTGCAGCCCCTGTCGTCAGCCATTTCAGAACCGATGGCCGAAACGGACTCTCATGAGGAGCCAAACAGGCCTTTAAATATTTCTGTTGCAGGACATTCGGACAATTATCCTTCAGATGTGTCCGGAGCCGCTGTGCAGGTACCGGCTTCCGAAGGGGTTTTCAGGCCTACTCGGCTTATAATAAAGGCAAAGACAAAAGCAAAGACTCCTTCTAAATCAAAGACTGCAACACAGGCCTCTTCTGAACTGGCTCCCAAGTCACAGAAACAGTTACTCAAGATGGCGGAGGATTTACTTACTATGATTAGGGGTTCACATCCCCCTCCAGATAAAAGGTCAAGGCAGGATGTTTATTATGATTCCTCTGATCAGGCTTCTGTTTCCTCAGTTTCTTCTTCTGACCAGGAATATTCTTTCCCTCCTTATGAGGATTCTGATGCTGAGGAATCCATTCCTTCAGCTTCTCCCCCTGAGGATTTCTCTTTTGGGGAAACTTTGCATGAAATGAGGGAACATTTCCACTGGGAAGGACAGGAGTATTCGGAATCTAAGAAAAGACTGAGGGATTTTCTTCTTCTTCCCCAACATAGACCCCTGGCTATTCCTCCTGTTTTGGATATTGTGGATGATGCCTTTTCGGAGGCTAACTTAACCCCTGACTCTTTTCCTCCTGTTCCTGTTAAACCTGATAGATATTACAGGGTTCCTGATTCCCACCAGTTTTTATACAAGAACCCTTCTGCTGACCCTGAAACCATTTCTCAGGGTCCTAAGCGAGTTAAGGCCGCTTCTGCCAAAATCCCATTCCTACTGAAAAGGATTCTCGATCCTTAGAAAGATGGGGCAAAAAGGTGTACACTTCTGCTACTTTGTCCATTAGGGCTTTAAACTGTCAGTTTCATATGCTGAAATACCAGCAATTACTCTTGTCTGTTTTAAAACAAAAGCTTACTTCCATTTCTGCCTGTGCAGATGATAAGGAATTACATGACTTATTGCATGCCACTGAACAAGTTGGGAAGCATGGTTTACACTGTGGATTTGATGCCTTGGAGGCTTCTTGTAGGGCTGCGGCCTCTGGCACAGTCATTAGAAGGCATGCATGGCTAAAGGAACAAAATTTGCCTGAACAAGTAAAGGCTAAATTATTGGATGCTCCTGTTCAGCATAATGTTTTGTTTGGATCAAAAGCTGAAGAGGTGATTAAAAAGATGGAGGATAAGGCGAAATCCATGCAAACAGTTAAAGATTTCTTACAAGTACAGCCACCTAGATTTAGCAGGAATTGGCCTTCAGAAAATTGGTCCTTTCCCACTTCAGACAGGCCTCAGAGGGGTAGATATAGATGCTCCAGAGGAAGGCCTCAAACACAAGCTTCTTATAAACAAACAAGAAATAATCACTGCTGAGTAAAACACCCTTGGATAAAGACAGTAGAAAGCAGTTTCGTAACATTAGATGTTAAATCACTATTCACGTCCATACCTAACAACATTGGAGTAGAGTATGTGAGGCTATTTTTACTTGAGAATAATATAACCACTGACAAAGTTATTAGATGGATGTCACTGCTAGAATTAGTGCTGGAGAACAATGTCCTGTTATACGAAAATGCATATTTTTTGCAGAAAAAGGGAGTAGCGATGGGGACTCCCTGCGCCAACTCGTATGCCAACTTAGTGTTGGCATATTGGGAAGGTGCTTATGTTTTGAACAACATGGGGCTCACTGACCACCTTAAATTTTACAGCAGATTTGTTGACGATGTGTTTATTGTTTGGGGGGGGGGACTGTAGAACAATTATATGAATTTGTTCGATATATTAATGGTACCACCAGTTTCCTCATTTTTGAATGTACACATTCACAGAAAATGATAGAATTCCTTGATGTGAAAGTTTCTAAAGGGATAGATAGGATAGACACAGAATTATTTAGAAAATCTTGTTGGAGGAATAATCTTTTACACCGCAACAGCATGCATCCCACGCATGTGCATTCTAATATAATTAAGAACCAAGTTCTTAGAACATCAAAGTTGACGACACAGGAAACAGTATACAGGCAGCAGCTAACAAGATTGGCTGAGACTTTTGCCTTGAGAGGTTACAACAAGGTAGAGGTACAGGAAGCCATAATGGCAGGAGACATGCATAGAACAGGGAAAGGGATCCCATTTTATAATAGGGAGAATGATTCCAATGGTGAACCTGATATTAGAAATACAGTAATCAAAAACAGACTTACTATCCCCTTTACCAATAGGAATGGTTATATCAAGCGGATAATAGAAAACTGGAAGTTGCTGACAATGGATGATAAGATCAAAACGCTTGTCAGCGACAAACCCCATGTATCCTATAGGAATATGAAATCTTTGAATAAGTTACTGTGTTATGAACATGTGAAAGGGGGTTCCATTCAATCGCAGAGGTCAGGTACCTTTGCTTGTCGCACATGTAATCAGTGTAAATATATAACTGATGAAGATACGTTCACACACCCTTATACTGGACAAACATATAAATTTAGAGGGTACGCTGATTGTAGGACCATAGATATAGTTTATTTGGCGCAATGTCAGGTGTGTAAAATGGTCTATGTTGGCAAAACCAACAGGACATTGCGTGAACGTATAAGAGAGCACATTTATGCCATACACAAAGAAAATACAACCAATGCTCTAGCACGACATGTGCTTGATTATGGCTCCACTCATATTTTTAGGTTCAGAGCATTAGAAATAGTCAGTAGGACAAACAGACTGGGTGATTTTAAGAACAAAATTGAAGAAATATAGAATAAGTGGATACTTAGGCTGCAAGCGCATAAATATGGCCTGAATGAGAAAATCACACTAAAACCGCATTTAGCAGCACGACCACTTAAACATTAGTTTAGATAATGTGATCGGCTTTTATGTGTTTTTAACATGTCTATACTACTGTGATGCAATCAATATAAATGCATTTTTATGTATAATGCCATGTAGTATTTTTTTAGTATTTTTGCAGTGTTTTAATTCAGTGAACGGTGATTTACATGTCCATTCTTGATTTCTGTGTAGAATGTATGTGTCTTTAGTTTCCTATAGTGAGATGTTAATTTTTTATGTACTAGCACTTTAATTGATTGCTAGTAATTTTACTAATTGAAGAGATTCATCAATTATTGTGTATTTAAGGAGTTGGCTCCTTCACATTTGATTAAAGTCTGATGAAGCGTCGTAAGACGTGAAAGCGCTCACTTTTGGGATCCTGTTGCTGTTTTTACAATAAATGACAAATTTATCGCCATTTCTTGGAGTTTTTTGAGTTCGTACCAGTTGCTGTAGTACCGTGGAGTTTACATTAGCCGTTGGTGCACCCATGTTTATTTTAAACTACAAGCTTCTTATAGACCAAGACAGTGGACTGCTTCCACCCCTAGGGGGGGAGAGGACAGGTCATAAACTCAATGACACCCTCTGTTGGGCTACAGAAATTTCTTGCCTGGAAGCCCCTCTCGGAGGAAAACTCTCTCTTTTTTATCAAAATTGGACTCAAATAACCCAAGACAAGTGGGTTTTGGATGTGGTTTTAAGAGGTTACAAATTCCATTTTCATACCTTGCCAAGGCCAAGCGGATGGCCAGACCTTCCAAAACATCAATGGACGGAGGCCTTAAACCAGGGGGAAGCTCTTTTGGCTATGAATGCCATAGAACTGGTTCCACTTTCAGAGATGGGAAAAGGTTTTTACTCAAGGCTCTTTCTAGTCCCAAGGAAGCAAAACTCATGGAGACCCATTCTGGATCTGTCGGTCTTGAACACCTTTCTAGAGATTCCAAAATTTAAGACGCTTACTCTACAGCAGCTACTTCCAATGCTGTCCAAAGATGCATGGATGGTAACTTAGGATTTAAAGGAGGCATATTTACACATACCCATCAGGCAGGATCGCAGAAAATACCTCAGGTTCAAGGCCGGATCGAGGCACTTTCAATTCTCTGCGCTGCCCTTTGGATTGTCTACTGTGCCCAGGGTCTTCACCAAATGCTTGGCTCCAGGAGTAGCTTACTGCAGACTCAAGGGAATTCAAATTTACCCTTATCTGGACGATTGTCTTATTCAGGCAGACAGCAAGGATGTCTTACTCCAGCATCTAGAATTTGTGCAGAACCTCCTCAAGTTCCTGGGATTCTCTGTAAACATAAAAAATTAAACTTGACACCATCACAACAGATAACCTTTCTGGGTGCTCTTCTAAACACCACAACCCAGATGGCATTTCTGACATCCGAAAAACAATTACAGCTGGCTTCAACTTTCAAAACCTTGGCAACTTTAACTCAACTATCTGCAAGGAAATTCCTGCAGGCTTTGGGTTACATGGCCTCCTGCATCCTTCTCATGCCATATGCAAGACTTCACATGAGGAAAATACAGTTGTACCTAAAAAGTGTATGGTCTCAGCATTGCCACAGTTTAGACATACTGATCTCCGTCCTTCCTTGCCTTCAAAAGGAATTTCTTTGGTGGTCCAGGGCATGTGCTCTAAACAAAGGGAAACCCTTCCGTCTGCCTCCTGCCACTCAGATTGTAACCACGGACGCCTCTGATTATGCTTGGGGAGCCCATTGTTAGGGCAAATTTCTGCAGGGCCTTTGGACAAAGGATCAGAAGCACCTGCATATCAATTTAAAGGAAATGTTAGCCATTCAGAAAGCTCTATTGGCCTTCAGGAATCTTTTACAACCAGGACAACTACTAATACGGACAGACAACACCACAGTTATGTGGTACATAAACAAGCGAGGGGGATCACATTCCTATCCCCTTTGCAGACTAGCCATGGATCTATGGAACACAGCTCTAGCTTGCAATCTGGATCTTCAAGCTCAGTTTCTACCAGGGAAACAAAACTTCCTAGCAGACAGTCTGAGCAGAAACCTTTTGGATCCACACGAATGGATGCTGGACACCAAAATATTCAGGATGATAACAGCAGTCTGGGGATGTCCACACATAGACCTCTTTGCATCCCATCTCAATCATCAACTACAGAATGTTTGCACCAGGACTTTCCACAGAGAAGCTTGGAAAGTGGATGCCCTGTCATTCAGTTGGAGGAACCTCTCGGGATATGCCTTTACACCTCTTCCTCTTCTTCCACGGGTCTTATTGAAGATAAAACAGGACAAACTCAAGATGATAATCTTGTTGGCTCCAAATTGGCCTCGGCAGTTTTGGTATCCAACTCTAAAAAAGCTATGCCTGGAGCCCCCTTGGGTTTTACCTCAGTCTCCGAACCTTCTGTCCCAACATCAGGGTCAAGTTCTACACTCTCATGTCAGAACTCTCAGCCTGGCGGCCTGGTTAATCCAGGGCCCTTTTTATTTTCTTCTTTCCTACCCAAGCAGGTTATGGATGTCATTTTAGAAGCCAGACGTCCTAGCACTAGAAAATCTTATGCAGGAAAATGGAAAAGATTTTGTTCCTGGATGCAGGCTCAGGATTCTGATCCTCTTCTTCCTAACATTACTTTAATTTTACTTTACTTGACAGATCTCTTACATAAGGGTCTCTCTTTCTCTTCCATTAAGATACATGCCTCTGCTATTTCTGCTCATTATAATACAGACCCTCCCATCTTTTCCCACCAGCTCATGAGACAGTTTCTCAGAGGAGCTAAGAACTTAAGACCTCCTAGATCTCCTCCCATTCCTGCTTGGGATCTCAACTATGTTTTGGAAAAACTAACCTTGCCTCCTTTTGAGCCTGCTGCCTCTTCTGACATCAAGTTTTTATCTTGGAAGACAGCTATCTTGTTAGCCTTAACCTCTGCCAGGAGAGTTTCAGAGTTACAAGCTCTTATGGCTGTGGAACCTTATATTATTTTTCATCAAGACAGGGTATCTTTGAGGACTAATCCTACCTTCATGCCTAAGGTGGTTTCCAAAGTGGCTTTAAATCAAACTATCCACTTACCAACCTTTTTCCCCACTCCTCAAAATAAAGGGGAAAGGATCTTACATTCCTTGGATGTACACAGACAACTACGTTTTTACCTGGACAGAACCAAGGACATCAGAAAATCAGAACAATTGATCTGAAGTAGGAACTTCATTTGTCAGCAACCTGTGGGATACGGATCCGATCTCGGATCCGAGCCGGCAACTTCTAACATAACATAGATCCGAGCTCCTAGCTCCTCCCCCTTACCCATAATCCCCGGCCTGCCCTAACTGACCTCAGATCTAGTTTGCCGCTCTTCAAGCAACAGCTAGGTTCAGAGCTCTTGGCGTTTTGTGAGGAAAAAAGCTTTTGTATTTTTTCTTTTGAGTGACTGGTTTTGTGTGTGGTAGGTTTACCCTTTCTCCTTTTTATATATTACTTACTTTGTTTTAATTTAAGAATATTTCTCCCTCTCCCGCTTGTCGTAGCATGTGTGTGTGACTGAATTAGGGGCCTAGTGAGTGTGCTTTCCTACAGTATGTCAGAGGCCCCTAAGGCAATTTTTTCGAAATGTACCGAGTGTGGTCACAAGCTTTCACCGGCTGATGGCCACACTCGGTGCGTTAGGTGCCTTGGGGTTGAACACCTCTCTTGGTTGCGATTTGCGCAGCGTTCAACCCCAGGGCACTCAAGGATCGAAGGTCGAAGCTAGTTCTGGCGGGCCTTCTACCCCCAGACTCTGCTTCGGCCTCCGGTGCTTCGGTGCCCGCTACCCCCCCGGTAGTGGTCACCCCTGCCTCCCTTCCTCTGACCGGGACTCAACCTCCCGCTTCGGCTCCGGAGGATAGGGAGGCCAGGAAAGAGAAGCGGCAGGAGAAGCACCTTAAGCGGCGGGCCGAGGACTCTTCATCGGCCCCGCCCGCCAAGAGGGCTTCCCCGTCCAAGTCTTCTCGATCTCCTCCTCCTCGGATCCGATCCCCTAGTTTCTCCCCGGGACCCGAGGAGGAGGTGATCCGGTCCCCGTCGACGTCATCAAGGTGACACTCCAGGTCTGCCTCGGTGGCCTCGTTGAGGTCCACTTTTAGCATGTCTGATGCGGATATGGACCGGATGATGGGAGATTCATCCAGGCCCAGATGCAGATGAGAGTGCTCTTGCCTCCCCCCCCCCCCTCTGGGGGGGAGCTCGACCCCTTTTTTCGCTCCTATAGCTCCTTCTCCGACCCGCATCCCGGGTTCAGTGCGCTCGGAGCCGAGCCACGTTGGATCCGGGGGTAGGTCGGAGCCGACCGTGCTGGGCACGTCGGCTCCAACTATTCCCTCGAGTCTGTCGGATCCGACCTCTCGGAGCTGTGGGCCGTGCTTCGGATTCGGGGGATTCGGTGTGCTTTCGGCTCCGTCGCGGTCGGATCACACTGGTCCTTCGGATCCAACGTTCTCGGCGCCGGATCCGATCCCCGCTTCGGATCCGAGTGGGAGTCGGATCTCAAATCCGTCTGAGAGCGGCTCCCCCTCGGCTTTCGCTGCGGTGGAGAGGGCACTGTTGAGTGCTTCCAGGCCTCCGGTCCTGGCTTCGGCTCCCTCCTGCACTCCTTCTCATCTGGTCCTGGCTCCCCTCACCCGGCCCTCCGGGCAGCCTGCCTCAGCGCCTTTAGGAGTTCCAGTGGAACAGATTACAGTCCGTGAGGACTCCTCGGACAGCCCCCCCGAGGAGATTCCCCACAAGGCAAAGTACAAAAGGAGGCACATAGACTCCCCTGAGAGTCTCACAGAAGATACGGACTTAGATGAAGGGGAAGGCTCCCCGAGATCACCCCCTAAGGATGTCTCCTTTAGAGACATCATGGAAATGCTCAAAATCAGAGGTGGGTGGTCTGCCCCCAAGGCTTCCTCTGACGAGTCCGTATTCCTTGAGGCGTTTGAGGCAGGACCATCTACCTCTTGGGTGTCCCCTCCACCCGACCCCCTGGTGGATCTCATATCCTCTAGGGCTTGGAAGGAACCGGACACCATAGAGCCGATCCCCAAGCACCCAGACAAAATTTTGAGCCCCCCTGCAGAGAGATGACATTGGAGCAGAGGTCCCCCTGTGGATGCCATGCTGGTGTCTGCAGCCACCAAGAAAGAGTTGGCTCAGGAGAGTCCCACGGTTCATCCTCCGAGCAAGGAGTCTCGCGCGATGGACCGTCTTGGGAAGCGGGCCTTCAGTTCAGCGACCTTCTCTATGAGGGCCTTGAACTATAAGGCACACGTTATTAAGATGCAGCGGGATCTAATTAAGGAATACGCTGCTAACCCCCCAGGGTCCATGTCGGAGGGAGACAAGGATTTGTACTCTTCCCGAATGGCCACGCTCCGCTCTATCTCTAATACCTCTATGCGGCTATTGTCTCATGCTACAGAGGGAGCCGCTAGAGCAGGCGGAGTCGGGCTTGTCATGAGGAGGCAGGCCTGGCTCCGTCACTGTGACTTCTCGGAACCCTTTAAGGCGTCATTCGCGACTGCCCCTTTTGATGGTTCTGCACTATTCGGCAAAACCATTCGCGACACTGTTGTCCAGAGCGAGAAAGACGGGAAGACCTTGTCTGCCGTCGGAGTCCGCTTCTCTGCGCCCCAGAGATCCTTTTCCAAGAACCAAAAGGGTCAGAAGAAGATGTGGTTCTGAAAATCACATCAATCTCAGTCTGCTCAGGACAACCAGTCCTCTCGTGGCAGAGGAGGACAGGGAGGACGCCGCCCTAGTGGCAGAGGGGGTCCGAGGAATTTTGGGTCCTGAGAACCTTTCTCTGAGAGGCCCACGCAGAACTCCTGAGGGGTTTCCCGACTGCTCCACTCTGGAGGCAGTCGGGGGGAGTTTTTCGAAGCAGCTGGCAAAATGGGAGTCCATAACAACAGATCGCTGGGTGCTTCACATTATATCCAGAGGTTACCTAATTCCCTTCATAGCCAACCCCAAAATCAGAAGCCTTCCCGACGTCCCACCCAGTCAAAAGAAGGCAGCCGCTGCAGAAATTCAGCAGCTTCTACAAAAAAGAACCATCCAGCCCGTCCCCCCAGATCAAGTCAGATCAGGGTTTTACTCCAGGTTCTTTCTGGTGCCAAAAAAGACGGGGGACTTGAGATCCATCCTCGACCTCTCTTTCCTAAACTTGGCGGTACCCAAACAGAAGTTCCGAATGGTCACGTTGCAATCCGTCCTCCCCTTATTGCGGGAGGACAACTGGATGTGCTCTATAGACCTCAAGGATGCGTACTATCACGTTCTAGTGGACAGGCGTTCCAGGAGGTTCCTCCGCTTCCGGCTGGGAGCCAGTCACTTTCAATTCAGGGTCGTCCCCTTCGGTCTCACCTCAGCCCCCAGGGTGTTCACCAAGGTCCTAGCGGTAGTAGCGGCCCAGCTGAGACTCCAGGGAATTCAGGTCTTCCCATACCTGGACGACTGACTCCTCACAGCCCCAACAAGGCATCTACTTTGTTCAGGCAGGGACTATTTTCTCGGTCTGGCTCCACTATTAGTATTAACCATCAACATAACCAAATCCTCTCTCATCCCTACACAGATGCTAGATTTTGTAGGGGCAAGACTGGATTCCAGGCAGATGCTTGCGTTCCTGACTCTAGATCGACTTCGGAACCTGATGTTACACGTGCAGGCCATTCTTCAACTGCAAACTCCTTCGGCGGAATTGATTCTGAGGGCCCTAGGATCTATGGCGGCTGCAATCCCTCTGCTGCCATTGGCCCGGTTGCACATGAGGATTCTACAGTGGACCCTCCAGGTACAATGGTCCCTGTCTTACAACCCTCTGTCTCACCCCTTTTCCTTAAGCAAGGTTTGCAGAAAATTGCTCCTGTGGTGGCTCCAATCTCCCAACCTCCACACGGGCCGTCCCTTCTCACTACCTCCACCAGTCGAAACAGTGACCACGGACGCTTCTCGTCTGGGGTGGGGTGGGGCATTTTTCAGGCAGAACAGTCCAAGGCACTTGAAACGACGTAGAGACCTCTTTGCATATCAACGTCCTAGAGATGAGAGCGGTGCTTTTGACGTTGCAAGCACTACAAACTCTCTTCCTGTAGGGACAATTGCGGTACAGACAGATAACATGTCGGTAGTCTGGTACATCAACAAACAGGGGGGAACCAGGTCTTACCCCCTTTGCCGCGAGGCCATGAGAGTGTGGGAATGGGCGATTTCCACCAACCGCTTTCTCATAGCAACGCACATTCCGGGACGGTCCAACATTTTAGTGGACAGGCTTAGTCATACTATCCTGACTCCTTACTAGTGGTCTCTCAACCATCGAGTCGCAGAGCAAGTATTTGCCCGATGGGGGCGACCTTGTTGTGATCTTTTTGCCTCTCCTTCAAACACGAAATGCAACGATTACTTCGCTCTGATCCCCCCTCCGGGGAAGTCCCCGAGAGACTCTCTAGTTCATGCTTGGCCTCCCGGTCTGCTTTATGCTTACCCTCCTCTACCCCTGATGTTGAAATTGTTACAGAAAGCCAGACAGCTGGGGAGCAGAATGATCCTCATTTCCCCATTCTGGCCTCATCAGACGTGGTTCCCTTACCTATGGTCTCACCTAGTGTATCCACCATGGATTCCGGATCCCATTCCGGATCTCATCTCTCATCCTCTCGGTCTTCCGACTCCGAACCTGGTCAACCTCAAGCTGACGGCTTGGTTGCTCCAGTTCCACTCCTCATAAGGACTCCCGGGATCTCATCACCCGTCAAAGCCATTCTTGTAGCACACAACCCTTCCACCAGGAAGGTTTATCGGAGTAAGTGGAAACGCTTTACCATTTGGGCAAAACACCGTAGTTTAGACCCTTTTACAGCCCCGATATCATCGATTCTAGATTTTCTAACCTCTCTCTTTCACCAGGGGGCTAGTTCTTCCACAGTCAAGGTACAACTGGCAGCAATCTCATACTTCCATGTGGGGCAAGAGTCTAGTCCTATTATCACTTCCAAACTGTGTAAGACCTTCCTCAAGGGTACCTTCCTCCTTAGGCCTCCAGTTAAAGAGGTGGTACCTCCATGGGATTTATCCTTAGTCTTGCAGGCCTTGACTGGTCCCCCATTTGAACCAGCGGCCACGGTTAATCTCAAATTTCTGTCTTGGAAGACAGCCCTTTTGGTGGCCATAACTTCAGCCAAAAGGGTATCAGAATTGCAAGCCCTTTGTGTCAAACCACCATATTTGGTTTTTCACCCGGATAGGGTTTACCTCAGAATCAACCCGTCCTTTCTACCTAAGGTATCTTCAGAAGTGAACATCAATCAATCCATCAGTCTCCCAGTGTTTTTCCCCAACTTTCATAACAAAGGAGGGTACAAGCTTCATTCCTTGGATGTACACAGACAATTACGTTTTTATATCCATAGAACTGCTGGTCATAGGCAATCCGATCAGTTGTTTATCTCCTTTGCCAAAAATAATTTCGGAAAATCAGTTTCTAAGATTTCTCTTTCTAGATGGATCTCGAGTTGTATTCTGTTAGCATATCAGAGTTCGGGGAGGCCTGCACCTCAAGAAGTCCGTGCTCATTCTACTAGGGCCGTTGCCACTTCTGCGGCCTTTCAAGCTAGAGTTCCACTGGATGACATTTGTTCCACAGCCACTTGGGCTTCATCTCACACCTTTATCAGCTATTATAAAATAGATGTTGTTTCCCGAGGTAGAGCGTCCTTTGGCTGTGCGGTGCTCCGGAATATCCTTCCATGAAGGCCACCCAAGACTTAGGTAGCTGGGGACTCTGTCCCACAGGTTGCTGACAAATGAAGTTCCTACTTCAGATTAAGAAGTTATGTACTCACCATAACGTTCCATCTGAGTAGGTATCTTCATTTGTCTGCAACCATCCCCCCTCCTTCCCCCTGACCGATTGGATCGCTCTTGTGTTATTAGCATATGTTCCCATTGGGACACCTGTTATCTGTTGTGCTATGGGGCAAACTTGATCTGAGGTCAGTTAGGGCAGGCAGGGGATTATGGGTAAGGGGGAGGAGCTAGGAGCTCGGATCTATGCTATGTTAGAAGTTGCTGGCTCGGATCCGTGATCGGATCCGTATCCCACAGGTTGCAGACAAATGAAGATACCTACTCAGATGGAACGTTATGGTGATTACATAACTACTTATTTGTTTCTTATGCTTCAAGTTCCCAAGGTAAAGCCATTTCAAAACAGACCATTTCTAAATGGATTGCTCATGGAATCAGATTTTGTTATTCACACCATGGAAAGCAAATCCCAGGGAGTATGATGACTCATTCCACCAGAGCTGCTGCCATTTCCGCGGCCTTCCTCAGGGGAGTTCCTACCAAAGACATTTTGAAAGCTGCAACTTGGAGTTCAGTGCATACTTTTTCTAAGCACTACAATTTACCTCTCTACTCTAAGTCTAGGGCAGGCTTTGCCTCTGCAGTCTTGCAGGGCCTTTTAGCCGCCCCTTCTTCTTTATGACCTCCTCCCTTTTTTTCAGCTTTGGGATTCTACCCTACAGTCATGACTGCAACAGTGAAACACGATGAACAAAGTACAGTTGTGTACACCTTCCATAAATGTAGATGTTCGAGTGTCTTCACTGTTGCAGTCTGGGTTTCCCTCCCTCCTGTCACCTTTTATTTTTACTTTTGTGTAGTTCCTTTTTTCACCATTCTTCTGAGGTGTGTTTGCAATGGTTATGGGACCTTTTTCATTTTGGGACTCCTGACATCTGGGGCAAGAAAAACTGGAGAAGATGGCATCGGCTGTCAGCTTTGTACTCCTGGCGCTCTGACGTCAGGGAGCTTGGCTGAACAGCTGACGCCCGACCCAGACTTTGGGATTCTGGCCAGCCAAGGGCTGCCTGCCGGCAGGGGAGAACCCTACAATCATGACTGCAACAGTGAAGACACTCGAACATCTACATTTATGGTAGGTGTACACAACTGTACTTTGCAAGGAGGGTGAGAGATTCTGTAGAAATCTGAGAAGCTCATCCTGGGATAGAGCAAGAGCAATACCAGTTGCTGGTGAGGTGCTGCTTGAGGAGAAGTTTGAACTTGGGAATGCTGGAGTTGTTGACTCTTTGTTGGGGGGTGGAGTTACAGATTTTTGATATCTGTCTTGAGTACAGAGAATCCCCAAAATTATTGTTAGATTTGATTACCTTTAGTAGGAGTTTGTTGGATTATCGCAATGTTCTATTATTGTGTTCACACTGCAGACATATACCTTGTCTGCTTCAAAATCCTTCTAGAGGCAAATGCCTGTTTAAGGAGCCTCACACTGAACAGTTTAAGAAAAGTATACCTATTAAAGCTGATAGCTGGCAATGCCTGTTAGAAAAAAAATCAGCCCCCCCCCCCCCAAATAGCTACTACTCTGAGTTCCCAATCCACCTTACATTCATCTCACTGACTTCAGTTTATAAGGTTATTGTAATACAAGGTAAAGTAAACGTACTTAGGGTTTTGAAAGTCATAACTGCAAAGGCGGACAATCATCCATATTGCTTCTTTAAGCTGGACTTCATCTACTTGACTACCCCTGTGTATCACAAAAATCACAAACCAGCTGGTCATGTGGTTCCTGTCAAGAATAGTGATAAAGTTTTCACTGCAAGTTGCTGACCAGATATAATACCGAAATATGGTGAGCATGCAGTTGTGTCACTGTCAGAACAATCCTAACTTACTGACCAGTATATGGCATGGATTCTGAGAAGTGCACATTTGTGGAAGGATCATTGTTGCAGAAATGGAAATTTCAGCAAATGCTGAAAGCAATCTGTGTTCATGCAATATTGAATGATTGGTGTTGGTAGCAGTGTCTTGGTAGCCTGGAACTTGTTTCTTAACGGTTTCAGCAACGTGCCCTGGAATGGTTCCCTGACAAATGATCACTCTTGCCCCATTAGTAATGGGTGTTAACCCTAACCCTGCACCTCACCTTAAAAACCACACTTTCTGTAGCACTTCCACCACACAAGACACAAACTTGCAGGAACACCACATCTATCCCCTTACCTAATGGCACCCTAATCCCAGAATAAACACGTGCACGGAAACATAACAAAACCCATCCACTTACCTATCGCTGACCTTAACCCTAATACCCAACATTTTGACCATTTGGCTAGCTGTACATTTGATATAAATTACCACCCTCAACACACACATATATCAAACAGAGGTTCGATAATATGCATGTAAACCCTTTGAATATATATAATTCTAAACGAGACTGTGGTTTCCAAGGGGTGTGGGGTTTGGCACCTGTCTGTCTATACTTCTTAGTTGCTGCTCAGATTAGTGACATGAAGCACTGAATGCCACCCAGCTTATTCTCATTAAAAGATGTCTAGAAACATTATGATAATAGAGAATCTGACAGTTTGATATTAATGCCTGGATTGCCATTGAAATCTAAGAGGTTTACCTGGTTGAAAGCCTCACTCTCTTCAGTGTTCCTTTTGTTTGATAAGTGATGAGAACTCTCACTCTGTAAGGAAACTGGTTTTGTACTGGGGCTGTCCCCACCTTGTATTTTCTTTCTAGGACCATTTGCACATACATATACCTTCATTGGTCTCGGGTTGGGATAACTCCTGCCTCTTGCATCTGTGCCGAAACATCAGGGGCCTAGATAACTTTGTACTTTTCTTGCCTCTGCTATGGATATGGACTTGCATTCTGGTTTTGCATGTGACTTTCATCCTGTGCTTCCTGTGACTTTCTAGATGTTGCTACAGAGGAACCACTGCCTGCAGATATTGTTTGAAGAGCAGCAGTTGCAGTAAGTTTCTTAAACATTTTATCCTTGTACACATTGCTATGCTAAAGGAGAAATTCAAGTCTATACCCTTATTACTGAGGCAAACAGTAGATCTGAAGTAGGCAGACTTCATTTGTCTGCAACCTGTGGGTATCGGATCCGACCTCGGATCCGAGCCGGCATTTCAAAAGCTTAGGCTCCGAGCTCCTAGCTCCTCCCTCTACCCATAACCCCTTGCCAATCCCTGACTGACCCCAGATTTCGTTTGCCGCTTTCAAGTTGCGACGGATTCCTAGAGCTCCTAGTGCAGATGAGTTTTCTGACAGGAAAATTTTGAAAAACTTTAACTTTTTTAATTTAATTAGTTAGAGGTGTTTGTGTTAGGCTTTCCTCTCTCTATTCTTTTAATTTTTTCTCGGGTTTTGCGTAGTTTGTGTGTGTGTGTGTATTTTAGGCCTGTTAGGGCTTAACATGTCTGAAGCCCATAAGGCAGTATTCTCTAAATGTACCGAGTGTGGCCATAAGCTGTCCCCAGCGGATGGCCACACTCGGTCAAATGCTTGGGGTTGAACACCTGTCTTCTGGTTGTACCATTTGTGCAGGGTTCAACCCCGAGCTTTGAGGAAGCGGAGGTCGAAGCTGGTTCTGGCGGGACTTCTCCCTCCAGATACCGCCGGCTTCTGCCCTTCTACACAGCAAACAGTTGCTGTGGGCTCTCCTCCACCGGCTGGGACTCAACCTCCCTCTAAGATGCCGGAGGAGAGAGTCTTCTAGGGAGCGAGAGAAGAAGGAGAGGCACAGGAGAGGCACCACAAATGGAGAGCTGAAACTTCTAGTTCGGCTCCTCCATCCAAGCGGGCCTCTCCTGTGCCTTCTAGCTTTCCTCCTCCTCGGCTCCACTCCCTCGGTTCTCTCCTGGGCCCGAGGAGGAGGAGGCTAGCCCTTCAGCGAGGTCCCCAAGGCGGCTCTCTAGATCCGCCGGTGGCCTCGACTAGATCCACCTTTTCTATGAGTGAAGCAGATATGGACCGGATGATGAGGAAATTCATCCAGGCCCAAATGCAAATGGGAGTGCTCCTAGCCCCCCCCCATCCGGGAGGGCTTGACCCTTTTTCGCCCCTTTGGCTCCTTCTCCGACCCACACCATGGGTTCGGAGCTGTCGGCGCCGGGCAGAGTTGGATCCGGGGGTGGGTCGGATCCGATAGGTCGGCGCACCTCGGATCCGTCCCATCCCTTGAGTGCTTGGTGCCGGACCCGACCTCTCGGAGCCGAGGGCCGAGCCTCGGATCCGCGGGAGCTGGTGTGTCTTCGGCTCCATCTAGGTCGGAGCACACCGGTCTCTCGGATCCGACGGTCTCGGCTCCGGCTCCGATCCGTGCGTCGGATCCGAGTGGGGGTCGGCTCGGGGTTTAGAAGCTGGCTCCCCTCGGCCTTCGACGTAGTGGAAAGGGCACTGTTGAGGACTACCGGACTCCCGGTCCCTGCCACGACTCCATCCCGCGCTCCCTTGCAGTTGGGCCAGGCCCCCACCAGCCGGTCCCAGGGACAGCCCGCCTCGATGTCCCAAGTAGTTCCCTTGGAACATCCAGCTGTGGAAGAGTACTCCTCGGACAGCCCCCCCGAAGAAGTACCTCGGAAGCGTAAGTGCAAAAGGAGGCACATGGACTCCCCCGAGTCCGTTACCGAAGACACAGACCTGGATGAAGGGGAAGGCTCCCCAAGGTCACCCCCTGAGGAAGTCTCATTTGGAGACATTATGGAAATGTTGAGGATCAGGGGGGGGTGGTCAGCCCCCAAGGCCTCCTCAGACGAGTCTGTGTTCTTGGAGGCATTCAAGGTGGGCCCATCTACCTCTTGGGTGTCCCCTCCTGCCGATCCTCTGGTGGACCTTATATCCATCAGAGCGTGGAAGGATCCGGACACCGTTGAGCCTGTACCCAAGCGTCCTGACTGTATCCTTTCCCCTCCGGCGGACCGCACTCACTGGAGCAAAGGCCCCCCAGTAGATGCCATGATGATGGCTGCAGCCACTAAGAGGGAATTGGCCCAGGAGAGTCCCTCTATGCATCCTCCGGGCAAGGAGTCCCGCTCGATGGATCGCATTGGGAAGCGAGTTTTCAGTTCAGCAACCTTCTCTTTGAGAGCGCTGAACTACATGGCACATGTCATCAGGATGCAGCGGGATCTGATTAAAGAATACGCTGCATCTCCCCCAGAGTCCATGTCGAGTGAGGATAAGCAGGTATACTCCACCCGAATGGCCACTCTTAGATCAGTTTCTAACACATCTATGCGGCTGCTTTCTCACGCTACCGAGGGAGCCGCTAGAGCCAGCGGAGCAGGCCTAGTCATGAGGCGGCAGGCCTGGCTCCGCCACTGTGATTTCGCAGAGCCCTTCAAGGCGACCTTCGCGAATGCCCCCTTCGATGGTTCTGCCTTGTTTGGCAAAACTGTTCGCGAAACATTAGTCCAGAGCGAGAAGGACGGGAAGACGCTGTCTGCCGTCGGAGTCCGCTTCTCAGCTCCCCAGAGGTCCTTCTCGAAGAACCAAAAGGGACAGAAGAAGATGTGGTTCCGGAAATCGCAGCAGTCCCAACCTGCTCCGGATAACCAGTCCTTCCGTGGCAGAGGAGGACGGGGAGGTCGCCGTCCTAGAGGCAGGGGGGCTCCTAGCAACTTTGGGTCCAGAAAACCTTTCTCTGATAGACTCACGCAGCAGCCCTGAAGGGTTGCCCGGCTGTCCGTCTCTGGAGGCAGTCGGGGGGCGTTTTTCGAGGCACCTAACTTCTTGGGAGTCCATCACAACAGACCGTTGGGTGCTTCGTGTGATATCCAGAGGTTATACAATTCCCCTATACAAAGTTCCCAGATCTCGCAGCCTCCCAGATGTTCCACCCGACCAAAGGGAGGCAGCAGCTATCGAAATCGGACAGCTGCTAGAAAAAAGAGCTATCCAGTGCATCCCCCCAGATCAAAAGGGTCAGGGTTTTACTCCAGGTTCTTTTTAGTGCCAAAGAAAACGGGGGACTTAAGACCGATCTTAGATCTTTCCCTGCTGAACCTGTCAGTAACCAAGCAAAAGTTCCGGATGATCACCCTTCAATCTATACTCCCCCTCTTGAGGGATAACGACTGGATGTGCTCCATCGACCTCAAGGATGCGTACTACCACATTCGCATGGACAGACGGTCCAGGAGGTTTCTTCGCTTCCGGCTGGGAGCCAGTCATTATCAGTTCAGGGTCCTTCCCTTTGGTCTCACCTCAGCCCCCAGGGTGTTCACCAAGGTTTTAGCTGTTGTAGCGGCCCACCTGAGGCTCCAGGGATTACAGGTCTTTCCGTACCTGGACGACTGGCTCCTAACGGCATCATCAAGGCATCTTCTGTGCTCAGCCAGGGACTACTTCCTTCGTATAGCCCCAAGGCTGGGCATCACTGTCAACTGGGAGAAATCTTTACTGCACCCCACTCAAGTTATAGATTTCATAGGAGGAAGACTAAACACCAGGTCAATGCGAGCCTTCCTCACCCCAGACAGAATTTCCAACCTGAAGTGTCATGTCGCAGCGGTCCTGCAACCATTTCCGACAGCAGCTTCGGTCCTGAGGGCCCTAGGTTCGATGGCGGCAGCTATCCCGCTTCTTATTCATGCGCGCCTACGCATGAGGGTTCTTCAATGGACCCTTCAAGTTCAGTGGTCCCCTCTCTGTTCCTCTCTCAACACTCCGATAGCGGTCAGCAAAGCATGCAAGGATTCCCTTCTTTGGTGGCTTCGATCTCCGGAGCCTCTGACAGGGAGACCTTTTTGTGCAGCATTTCCCCGAGCCACAGTGACCACGGATGCTTCTTGCCTCGGGTGGGGGGGGCATTCTGTGGGGAAGGTTGTCCAAGGCACGTGGAACTCCACAGAGACTTCGTTGCATATAAACGTCCTGGAAATGAGGGCGGTGCTCCTAGCATTGCAAGCACTTCACCACGTTCTTCCTTCAGGGACTATTGCGATTCAGACAGACAACATGTCGGTAGTCTGGTACATCAACAAACAGGGAGGAACCAGGTCCTATCCCCTTTGTCGAGAGGCCATGAGAGTCTGGGAATGGGCAATTTCCACCAAACGCTTTCTTGTAGCAACGCACATTCCGGGAAAATCCAACATCCTTGCGGACAAACTCAGTCGCACCATTCTTTCCCCTCACGAGTGGTCTCTCAATCCTCAGGTAGTGAAGAAGATTTTTGCCGTTTGGGGGCAACCCTGTTGCGATCTTTTTGCCTCTCCCTCAAACGCCAAATGCGACAATTTCTTCGCTCTGCTTCCCCACCAGGAATTCCGAGATGCGCTGGTGCATGCTTGGCCTCCCGGTCTCCTTTATGCCTACCCTCCACTACCTCTAATGCAGAGGCTTCTGCAGAAAGCCAACAGTTTGGGGAGCAGAATGATTCTCATTGTCCCGTTCTGGCCTCGTCAACCCTGGTTCCTCTTTGTATGGTCTCACAAAGTGAATCCACCCTGGATTCTGGATCCAATTCCGGATCTCATCTCCCATCCTCTGGGAATTTCGGTCCCCAATCTACGCACCCTGAAATTGACAGCTTGGCTGCTCCAGTTCCATCCTTGATTAGGACTCCCGGTATCTCGTCACCGGTCAAGGCCATTCTAGTGGCAGCTCATAAACCTTCCACTAGGCAGGTTTATTGGAGTAAATGGAAGAGATTCTCTATTTGGGCGGTCCAGAAAAGTTTGGATCCTTTTTCAGCACCTATGTCGGCAGTGCTGGATTTTTTAACAGACCTCTTTCATCAAGGGGCAAGTTCTTCCACGATTAAGGTACAATTGGCAGCCATCTCTCATTATCACATTGGTCATGAGACAGCTCCCCTCATGACAGCGAAATTGTGCAAAACCTTTCTTAAAGGTATTTTTTTGTTGAGGCCTCCATTCAAAGACATTGTACCACCTTGGGACCTATCTTTAGTTTTGCAAGCTCTTACTGCTCCTCCCTTCGAGCCTGCAGCGTCTACAGACCTGAAGTACCTTTCCTGGAAGACTGCCTTCTTAGTAGCTATCACTTCAGCCAGAAGGGTGTCTGAACTTCAGGCTCTATGCGTCAAGCCGTCTTACCTTTCCTTCTTTCCAGATAGGGTGTGCCTCAGGACCAGTCCATCTTTTCTTCCAAAGGTCTCTTCAGAATCTAATATCAACCAATCAATCAACTTACCTGTGTTTTTTCCCAAGTACTCAAACAAAGGAGAATACAAACTGCATTCCTTGGATGTTCATAGACAATTACGATTTTATATTCACAGAACAGCTGGTCACAGGCAATCAGATCAGCTGTTCGTCTCCTTTGCTAAATTTGCCTTGGGTAAAGCAGTTTCTAAAGTCACACTATCGAGGTGGATTGCTAATTGTATTCTGCAGGCTTATGACACTTCAGGTAGACCTGCTCCTCAGAGGGTTACGGCTCATTCTACTAGGGCAGTCTCCACGTCAGCCGCCTTTAAGTCCCGTGTGTCATTGGATGATATCTGCGCGGCAGCCACTTGGGCCTCACCTCATACCTTTATTTCTCATTATAAGGTGGATGTTGTTTCCAGAGGAAGAGCATCCTTTGGCTCAGCGGTGCTCCGAAACATCCTTCCGTGACGGCCGCCCAAGATTCAGGTAGCTGGGGACTCTGTCCCACAGGTTGCAGACAAATGAAGTCTGCCTACTTCAGATTTAGAAGTTATGTACTCACCATAACGTTCCATCTGAGTAGGTGACTTCATTTGGATGCAACCGTCCCCCCCTCCATCCCCCTGACCTTTATACAGCGAGTATTTTTTTGCTTTGTTCAGGTACTGTTGTCAGTATTATATAGGCAAACTCAATCTGAGGTCAGTCAGGGATTGGCAAGGGGTTATGGGTAGAGGGAGGAGCTAGGAGCTCGGAGCCTAAGCTTTTGAAATGCCGGCTCGGATCCGAGGTCGGATCCGATACCCACAGGTTGCATCCAAATGAAGTCACCTACTCAGATGGAACGTTATGGTGAGTACATAACTTCTAATTTATATTTGCTAACTGCTTTCCTTTGATTTGTTGAACAAATCTAAGTAATATCTTAGAATCTCAGAAAGAGGAATCCTCTTGATACAGGAATTTCCACAAAAGAAAAAATCCTAAAAGCATAAGGAAAACTGTGGTAGAATTGGACATCTTTGATATTCTTCATATAAATAACTGTTAAAATAGTAATTACTACTGGCACTTTTGAAGTTGAGCCTTTTGCAACAGGTGCCCAGTACCCATTTATCCTCCAGACCACATGACTGTTCACCTCTTAGGGATGTCAGAACATTCTCTGTATAAAGCTGGTGTTCACAAATGCTGTGGTAGAAATTTCTTGACATAGTTTGTGGTACATGAACTGTTGCATAATATCCATAGTCCAGCATCATTCGGACTGCTTCTGAGCTCAGTCCAGATAAGTATCCCATTGGTGAAAACTTTTTGTTATATTAGTGCTCATGATTGATAGTGATACTTGTATTATTTAGGGGTTTGGCAAGTGATTATGCCTTAGAGTACATCTTCTTTTAAGAAAGAGGGCATTTTTTGTGATAAGTAAATTCCGCATAAAGATTTCAAAGATCTTCTATTTTCTGCCTAGGACCCAAACACAACATTAGAATTTGCAGTGTTTGCCAGGACATTACTACCAAAATGATTATGAGAAGAAGAATTTTCTGTGCAAAACTGTTTAGTCAAAAAGCGACTCAAGGCATTTAATGTATGTTGCCATGGCATTTACAAGGCTTTCTCTAGCTTTAGGCACCCCCTCCCCCCAAATATACTCAGAGAAGTGAACTAAGGTGAAGGTTTTTAAGGACTCAGAAAACGCAATCAAGGCATTTGGTGTTCCACTCAGGGATGTGGGCCTGGGTAGGGTGCTTCCACACCCCCATGCAAGAGTCCAAGGCATCTGGCAAAGCCTTATTGTAGGCCACCACAGTACAGACCTAGGTACATTAGACTTAAGCTAAAGGCCTTCATGTGGAACACAAACTGGACTCCGTGCTGCAGATGTCTACTTTCAAAGCACACTTCATTCTTTTTGCAGTGAAGGATGGGCTGCCTATGATTTTAATTAGGGAGGATGTGCTCCGGTTTCCTCCCACATTCCAAAGACATGCAGTAGGTGGACTGGACACTAAATTGGCTGTAGGTTTGAGTGTGTCTGCGAGTGAGTGGTGTAGTTGAACTACTGCAGCAGGGTTAGCCACCCGGCGGTGTAAACCTTGGCTTGAGATGATTGTCACTGTTTAAGTGACACCCCGACGCCATGTGCAAAATTGGGAAAAGGGTTGAGGATGGGTGGATGGGTCCTTTGTCAACATGTGGAGATCTGGAACTCCCACCTGCAGGCCTAGACCCATAGCCCAGCCAAGAGACTAAGAAAGTACAAGCATAAGATGCCTTTCTTTGTTGTTCTTGCAGTTGGCTAGACCTTGGGTAGCTGGTGGGTCTTCAGTTTCCTCATCTTCCCACATGTTCCCCAGGAATGAATCTCCCTGGCTCACGGGTTCCTTCATGTCTTGCAGAACTTGCAGTCGAGGGCAAATCAACCTGTAATGTCTGGAGTACCCTGAGCTAGGGGAAAGAGGAAACTGTCCCATGAGAGGGAGTCTGACTCTTCAGAGAGTGAAAGAGAATAATTGCATTATGGTTTACAGGTATCTTTCCTCTTAGGGTGTGATATAAACACTGATGATCCCATATCCTCTACTTCTTCCACAGAGGAGATCTCATGTAGATACATTCCTTGTAGAATGGAGGAACACTTCAAATGCAAACTCAGAGGCATCAGATGCCAGAACATTCTGACCCTTCTTCATGTAGACCAATTTTAATTTTAAACTGTGAGTATGAAGTATTTATTTGTAACTAACTATAACTGAATGATAAAGGTGTTACTTTTGTGGTGGGGAGGCAAACATTTTACAGCATTTAACACCACAGTAATGATCCAGAGGAAGGCAGAATGTAAGAAGATATCACTATTGTGAGTAGGTCTTGATGGAGATAAAGCTTTTGATAGAGACAGCTGGGATTTTATGAAGAGGGCAAAGGCAGCATTTGCTTTCCTTGATTGAATAATAAGATTAATTAGGAGGATATATAAAGGGTTGAAAGCAATACTTAATGTGGGAGGGTTCCTCTCCATTAAACTGTGTTTGAAAAGAGGAACAAGACAGGGACATTCTCTTTCCACTTTATCTGCTTTACATTTATAGTTAGTGGTAAAGAAAACAAGGGGCTCACAAATTCAAGGATGTAACTGATATGGTACTCAAGAAAAAGTTATCTTTATTTGCAGATAATATTATTCTTAGGCTCATAGCCACCTACCTGTTTTGCTGCCTTTGTGGGTCATTTTAAGCCTAACCAGTTTCCTTTTTGTTCTCAAACCTACACCATGTGTTTATAGACTGGCTTTACTCATCCTATGCTCAATCATTTTATATATTAGCCCTAATGAGAATAAATGTGATCATACAATCGATAACTTGAGGGGACCCATGCAGGGGATAAAACATTTAGGAGGTGCATCTGTCCACTAAAAGTACAGCAGGCAGTCCTGGGACAAATTTTCTTTTTCCCATCAGTAGATCTAAATTGCACTTGAAAATGGACAGGGATGATCTTTGTTTTATGTGGATGGGGAATCTGTTACATAGCAGCAGTATCCTCTGCAAAATATAGCTGTCCCTCCAAACCATTCTGCTGATGATTTATAAGAGGTTTAGATCCCTTGACCAAGTATTTTTGATGCCATTAGATTTTTAATATGCGGTAATCTGTCAGTAAAGGGTCAGATGATGCAATGTATACTAGACACAGGTCAACTGTTAGCAACTGGTTTACTAGAAAATGGAAATCAAAGTCAAAACCAACTGTACTTGAAGTAAGAAATATTGTAATGGAGATAAAATAGCTGGAAGTGGGATCTTAAAAAAAAAACAAAAATAAGGTAGAAGCAAATTACATAGAAAAAAAATGGAAGTTGTAGGAACAATACATTTTTGGAAGAGGAGTGAAATTTAAGGCAAGGCAGGAAATAAGCAATTTATGTAATGTTTTGTTTGTGGTAGCAGTACTAAAAACGTAATATATAATGTTTCTAACTGACAAGGTGTTAGTATGGTTTGTTTTCTCTTATATAAATGTATGTTTGCCTATGTCTTGAGTAATAATTCAATAAAGGTTTTAAAATAATTTTGAGTTGAAAGAATTTATCTGGGATGGGAAGAGGGCGAGAGTTAAGTGAGAAAGTTGATCCTTCCAATAGAACTAGTTGGTTTAGGATTGCCTGATTTGAAGAGATGTTTTAGGGCTACACAGTTAAGGCTTGTATACGTAATGCAAGAAGAAAGTTGTAATTCAGGGTGGAAAGGGATCATGATGAAGCTGTGAGGAAATCAAGAAATAAGGAGAGTAACAGCCATACAGAATAGTACATTTATAAAGTTGCAGAAAGTATTCTAAGAAGTAAGCCAGCACTAGAATGGAGAAAAGAGATTTTGCCAATAGGGATAACTGCAAGTAGGGATACAGAGAATAGGCAAGAGGGTCTGGAATTTACTGGATAAAACTGGCAAAGCAACCAAGGTTTGGGGAGCAAATAACTAGGGAGTGAAAGGTAATAGAATGTAATGAGGCCAAGATGACATTTGGACTGAAGGCTGGAGTCTTCCTTCTCTCCCAGGGATTGATATCAGAGCATAGGCAGACAAAGGGATAGAGCAATCCTAAGTGAAATACCTGCTCTGGCAGACTTTTTAGTTGACTTTAGAACAGAAGCTGCTATTTAAAAAAAGGATAGTTAGTAGGGCATGCGTAGTGTTGCAGGGTACCTGTAGGAATCAGTCAGAGGAGGTTAGAAAAATTGGGAAGAAAGACTGGATGAGCAATTTACAAGGGAACAATGAGATGTCATATATATAGCTCTAACGTATGCAGCATAGTCCAGGGGATTCAAGATTGTTGTTTGGAAGTATTTGATTAGGTATTATTTATACCCCAAGCAGACTTTACAGAATTCTTTTCCTCTGGTAGATGGCAAACATTCCCTCTCACTGTTACTGTCTCGAAATTACCTTCAGCAAGGGATTTCCAGCTAGTTGTTTATATGGTTTGAGTTAGCATTGCACTTGTTGGGTCTCTATTTCCAATTATTTTACATCAAGAGGGCTGGGTTTATTCATCTTGTGGCAGGAGGTGTTTGCATGGTCTATCTGAGTTGAGAAACACACAAAAGGACTCATAATGTAGTGATTTTATTGGCCAGAGGGCTCATATTTTTTCTGTGCTGCTATAAATTTTGCATGTTTGCATGGGTTAGCAGTTCCCTGTACAGTAGCAAACACCTACAGAACTATTTTCTCTGAAAAACAGTCCATACAACTGTAACCAAAAGCAGCAATATAGTGCATATACTTTGTGGCCAACTTAGAGCAGCTAGTTTGGCTTGAGTGGTAACACCTATTGATTTAGTAGAATTCAGTATTGTGTAAACAAAGTTAGTATAATTTATAACTGTTTAGTTTAATCTGCCCCAGTAAAGCACTCTTATTAGTCTGCACAAAGCACCTTTAACAGCCTTCTAACCCTAATACAACTCTCCCTTGTAGCTTACAAATCAAATGACTGGAGAGTATAGACAAGCAATTTCCTAACTTCTGTATAGCCATTTTGGTGGATATGGACATCTTGAGACAATGTAGCAGTTGTCTCATGTCTACTGACAGCTGCTTAATCCTTAAAGAATCAGACACAGTATGAGAGAGGTGTAATTACACAATGACACTGAAGACTAAACTCTTGCATACAAGTCTACATCAGTTTATCAAAATCACACACACAACACCCACTTCGGATAGCACATAACCCACAGATAGACTTACATATGCGGAGGCACTTAAAAGCAGTTATTCTAAACAATAAAGATCACCTAGATCACCTGCCATCAAAGCAATGCCTCAGCAAGCCCAAAGGCTTAGAAAAATCAACAACTAACACTACATGTACTGTCAGTCTCATTGGAGTCCCAAACACTAAACTCTTAAGGCAAGTAAACGCACTTCCTAGGATTCTATTGTAATATATACTGATGATCCTTTAACCAGGCTGAACAAGGAGAAGATAACTGTTAGATGCGTATCTGGAGCCAGGATCCACCAAATTAAACATGCACTCAGTCATTATGTAAATGACCAGAGGTATACCTCCCTGGACTATATGAAGAGAGACATTATGAAGCTTTCAGACTATGTGTCTCAGGCAGGTATGAGCCTTACACTGAGCAGCATATTGCCATCACTGAAGATGAAGCCACAATATGAGCAAAAAATGATTGATTTCAACAACCAGCTGTCTTTCTGGTGCCATTTTAAGGGGATCCAATATTTTTCAGCTTGAGTGGACATGGTTAATAGACTACATTGCTTTCCCAAATATGGTTTGTACCTTCCCTTCTAGGCTTTTGAATACTGGCTAAGGCTTTGTCTGCCCCGTGGTGTCTTTCTTAGGGAATACCAAATTGACAAACCTACTGACATAGCAAGATCAACGCAACAGAACCTCAAGGTGTTGCTGTTCAGTGCCGAGAGCCTAAATAAAAAACTACACTCCCTCCAAGCCCTGATAACTCTTGAATATATAGATATCTGTGCAGTTACCAAGATGTGGTTTAAAGCAGCAGAGTACCCCAGTAGTGCAAGGTTTTAGTGCCTTCCACACATTTAAACCAGTAGCTGCACAAACAGGGGCTAAAGGTGGTGGTGTCTCAATATATATCAATAACAGGCATACCTCTAGGGTGGTCAGACAGGATGACATGCTGGAGTTCCTCTATATGCAGATTATCATAGACAAAATCTTGTACTATATCCTATCCAGCAGTAGGTCCCCCTCCATGCCCCAAGAAACTCAGGTCCTACTGGAGACGCTTGGTATCCAACCTAATACCCTACTCATGGGAGACTTTAATTACCCCTCTGTAGAATCCTACGTGGCCTCAAATATACAGGCACAGAGACTCCTGGACTTAGTAAATATAAATAGCATTGACCAAATAATGAATACACCCACTAGAGTTTCCAGCATACTGGACCTTGAGCTGACAAATATGGGAGAACACTGCACCCTTCCCAGTTTCTTTTCTTCCCTGGTAAGGTCCGATCTTCAAGCTGTCTCCTTCAAAATCAAAATCACATCCATAATCCCATTAAAACCAGGAACAATTAGGAACTATTCCAAGGTAAATTACTTATTAATTGATGGTTTGTCAAAATTCATTGCCTTTCACAACCCTGACAACAGACCAGCAATTGCTGAATTGCTCTCAGAAACTCTGTGGAGCCGTGACAGTGGCTGCAGAGAGGCTGCTTTACCTACCAAAAGTATGCCCAGAACTAGCTCCAGAAACAAACCACTCTGGTGGCATCTTAAATGAAACGGAAAATATCCAACAGAAGAGAAAATAACGATGGCAAAAATCAGGAAAGGTATTTCTCATAAAGATAAAAACTCTCTCATCAAAGTAAATAGGCAACTAAGAGGGCTAATTAGGTGAAGCAAAGCCAACTTTGAGGTTAAGATACTTTCCCAGGTGAAAGATGCAAAGGCCTTCTAAACCTCAAGGGCAGCACAAAGCAATGTGCTGAACTGGTGCATAATGGTGCCACATTCACTGAGCCTGGTGATACAGTGAATCTTTTAGTGGACAAATTCAGTTCCAATTTTAACTCCCCTCTCACTACCAACCATCCCCCGAATAATGCCCTCAAACATAATCCCTCCAACTGTAAATAGGGAGTATGTACTGGCTGCACTCACTAAATCCAAGAACATGGCCTCAGTGGGCCCAAATAACATCCCAGGGTGCCTCCTGAATAGTCTAAAATATGACTTATCAGGACCCTTAAAACAGGTTTTGTGCCAATTGAGTGGAGGACTGCAACGGTGATCCCCCTTCATAAGAGATCCATTAGTCTGACATGTCTTATTTGCAAAGCCTTGGAAAGAATTATCATTGGAATTATCAACAAAGACATAGGAGACCTCCAGAAACTAGATCCATCTCAGTTTGGCTTTGTCAAAGGAAGCTGTTGCGTACTGAATCTGGTGGACTTCTTTGAAAAGGTCACTGAAGCAATGGATGAAGGGAAAACTGTGCATACTCCCTACCTTGATCTGGCTAAGGCATTTGATACAATACCACACTCAGGCATTGTCAACATACTTACAGAACTAGGTATAAAACCCCTTTATAATCATGTTGGATAGCTATCTGGCTGACCTGTAGGACCCAGGAGGTTAGAATTGGTGAGGCCACCTCCACAAAGTGGCTTGTCACAAGTGGAGTTACCCCAGGGCTCTGTGCTAGAACCACTCCTCTTTGGCATCTACTTCTCAGATGTGAAGATGTGAAAGGCCTGTGGTTAACCAGGTTTGCAGATGATTGCAAACTGGAAGCAGTCACTGAATCTCCCTAAGATGGGAACACCCTTTCAGAAGGTCTAATACAGTAAAACTCAGTACCAGGAAATGCATTATAGTATCTTTTGAGAAATCTGCCACCGCAGGTAACTACGTCATCAATAAATCACCCATAAAAGTTGATTCACCAGTCAGGGATCTGGGAACTCTGTAGCTAGTAACTTAGTCTTCAACCAAAGTGTATCCAAAGTAGTAAGAAAATCCTTCTGTGTTGCTCAGCTTATAAACAGGGGCATAGCATCTACGTCCAGAGGGGTCATACTTAGCCATCATCAGGCCTATCATAAAGTATAATGCCTCATTTGGTATGTAGCTGACCAGACACATGCAGCAACTTTAAAATCCTCAAATGTTCTTTACAGAAAGAATACAGGGAATAAACACAATGTCCTGTGCGGATTGCCTCAAAGTCCTGTCTCTTTAGTCGGTATCATACAGCCTTCTGAGTGGTGATCTTTGCCTGGCATACAAGGCTTCCCTGGACCCTGTTTTGATGAATCTTTTTCACATCTGCAAAACAAACTGTGTCAGAACTACTACATTAAAAGACCTACATTTTGCTTGTAACGTAAGTAGGTCATGTTGGAGAGAGATATGTTTCTCAGAGAATTCTCATTCTCTGAAACAGGCTCCCTGTCCTTGTGGATCAAGTTCCTCCCTACCCTATTTAAGTGCAACTTGGACCAGTGGTTGGGATGTGTTAAGTAATAATTTACTAAAGATGTTCAAAGGGTTTATTTGCCAGCTATTTCGCCATGTCTGCCAATGGATCCTCTTTCGATGTATTCTCATGTAAAAAAAAATTTTTGAAAGGGGTTTTGCATAAGAATCCTCCAAGAGGACTGGTGGCCTTTCCTTAATTTTGTGTTAAAGATGCTAACATTTGGTACATTTGACCTAGCTAACCTGACCGACTTAAAGTTCTTAACATGGAAAACAGTTTTATTGATTGATGTTCATCGTGTTTCACTGTTGTAGTCCTTACAAAATCGGTTATCCGGCTCCTGGTAGCCCACAGTCAGCCAGAATACCAAAGTTCTTGGTATATGATGTCAGCTGCCTTCGGATTAAGCCTGACGTCAGGATGTCAGGTACAAAGGAAGGCAGCTGACGACATTTCCTCAGTCTTTCTTGCTGCGGAGCCCGAAGCTGAAGTATTTTGCACGAGTGCCGGTCGGCCGAGTACCTTCTTTTTGTATTCTGACTGCTTAGTTGAAGACATCCTCAGATAAGTACCCCATTGGGGACCCTCTTTTCTTGCTTTAACGAATGTCAGAGAAAGTTAATAACTGTCTTGCCTGTGGAAAACAGATTCCGTACTGTGATTTTCACTCCTATTGTATCACTTGTTTGGGCCTCAAGCACAATGTCCCTAATTGTGTTCTCTGTGCTACTTTCAACCCGCTTACCATATGCCATAGAGCTAGGATCTTGTTCAAGCATTTCTGAGTTTGGCCTAAGTTCATCGGTATGGCGTCTTCTGGTCTCCCGACTTCAGATGTTCCTAAGAAGTGCAAGGATAAGGACCACGACAGGCGTAGGGTCATATTAGCCGACAATGTCCCTGTTAAGTTGGTTGTCAGCCCAACGGTAGTCAGTGAGGCGCTTTCATTGCCCCTGCAGTCCGTGGATGTTCAGCAGCAGGCATCTGCGGAGACCTTTTCTGAGTCCTCCATACTGCAGGTTTCCACTCATCTTCTGACCCTCCGCCAGTCGCTGCCTCTGATGGATCTGGAGCCACTAAGCAGGCGCTGGCTTCTGAGGCCTGTTTTCTCCACCCGGAGACCAGATCCAGACTGACAACTTTGGATGTCCTTCAAGAATGCAACTGCAGTCATAACATATGGTTTGTCCTGCCTCAGGCAGCCCTCGGTCGGCCGGATTCCAAAGTCTGGGTCCGGCATCGGCTGGTGTCACCTCTTCTCCGACGTCAGAATGGCTGGAGTATAAAGGCATCGGCCGACGCCATCTTCTTCAGTCTTTCTTGCCGCGCGGTGCCCGAAGCAGAAGCAGATCGCAAGTGCCGGTCGGTCAGCTCCTGTGTTTTCAGTACCGAAGTCATCTAAAAGCTAAGTACCCCATTGGGAACATTTTTTCTTGCCTCAGCCGATGTCAGAACAAATTGAGAAAGTTAATAATTGTTTGTCTTGTGGTAAACAAATACCTCATAAGGACTTCCATTCTCATTGCCTCCCTTGCCTGGGCACAGACCACGACGTCTCGGCCTGTGCTTGCTTTAATAAGCGCACTCTCAGGCGCCGGGTAGAATTTGCCGAAGACTTTTTTGGCGAATCTTTCGCTTATATCATGCCATCGGAACAACCGACAACTCTATCTATCAAAAAACGAAAGGACCGGGACCGACATCCTCGGCCCGTGTCCTCCACAGATACTCCTCCTAAACCCTCCATGAGTGCTTCGGTCCCTTCAGAAGCGGTAATTCAACTGCTCCAGGCCGACGACACAGTGTTACCTCGGCCTTCGGTCTCGGAGTCTACACCGGTGCCGGTTGTTGATTTTCCTCCAGAAACCAAAGTTTTGGATCTACCCGACACCATTCCTGTGGACAAGGTTACTCCTGTCCGTGGAGCAGCTAGGCCTCCTGTATCCATGTCCATCAAGGCCTTTGCACGTGCTAAGGCCGCCAGCCAGGCCAAGGCCCATCCTAAACCTGCTGCCCGGGCCCCTTCTTCTGATAAACAGATCATGTCTCTTGCTGCAGATCTTATTTCCCTTATCAGGGGGTCTCAGCCTCATCCAGACAGAGGTTCTCAGCCGCCTGCAGAGAAAAGGCCCAGAACTGAGCAGGCTGACAACCTCTCTTCAGATGAAGCCTATGGGGATTCTGAGCATTCAGATACCCAAGAAGAATCCTTCCAGGCCTATGAGGACTCTGATGCTGAGGAATCAATTCCCTCTGCCTCTCCTCCTGAGGATTTTTCTTTCGGTGAAGTCCTACACTCTATGAGGGAGCACTTTAAATGGCAGGGTCAGGAATTCCCTGATTCCAGGAAAAGGCTACATACCTTCCTCAAGCTACCCCAGCACAGACCTTTAGCTATCCCTCCAGTTATGGATGTCCTGGATGATGTCTTCTCCGACTCCAGTGCTAACCCTGATTCTCTCCCTCCTGCTCCTGTCAAGCCAGACAGATATTATAGGATCCCTGACACCCACAAACATCTCTTTAAGGCCCACTCTGTGGATCTAGAAACTATTTCACAGGGCCCCAAGGGAGTGGCTACTTCCACGGCCAAAAATCCACTGCCAGCAGATAGGGAAGCTAGGTCCCTGGAGAGATGGGGTAAAAAAGTTTATACCTCTACCACCCTGGCCATGAGGTCACTTAACTGCCTTTTTCATATGTTTCAGTACCAGGATTTTTTACTGGATGATTTACAGAAAAAGCTAGCCTCTCCTGAGCCTATTGATAGAAAGGCATTGCAGGATCTAGTACATAACACTCAGCAGGTTAGCAATCATTTTCTTCAGTGTGGTTATGATGCATTGGAGGCTTCATGTAGGGCAGCTATGACTGGGGCTGTTATACGTAGACATGCTTGGTTAAAAGAACAGCCACTGCCAGACCATGTTAAAGTAAAGTTACTGGATGCACCTCTGGAAAAACAGAAGCTTTTTGGTGCTAATGCACAAGATGTGTTGAAGTCCATTGAGGAAAAAGCAAAGTCAGTACAGACGGCCAAAGATTTCCTTCAGGTTCAGCCACCCAGATTCAGCAGGAATTGGCCTTCAAAGAATTGGTCCTTTCCAGACACTGACAAGTATCAAAGGGGAAAAAACAGGCATGCCCGAGGTAGAGGGCAATACCGAGGCTCCTACAGGGGCCGCCAATGGCAACCACCAAATCAAAGAAGTGGCGCAGGCAGCCCAGCTGCACCACAAGGACAACCACAATGACTTGACTTTCATACCGCCAACAAAGGCTCAGAGAAGCACCTTTGGACAGAAAATT
Source organism: Protopterus annectens (assembly GCF_019279795.1). Taxonomy (NCBI): domain Eukaryota; kingdom Metazoa; phylum Chordata; order Ceratodontiformes; family Protopteridae; genus Protopterus; species Protopterus annectens. The sequence continues at coordinate 528,517,242 of NC_056738.1, read as the reverse complement.
ATCCTTATTCTCAAAAAACTGGCATATCTTAACCAAGGACAACTGGATTCTGGATTTAATAGACAAAGGTTACAGATTCCACTTCCATACTTTACCAGCAAGACAAGGCATGCCAAACCTGCCACTTCATCAAAGGGCAGAGGCACTCATTCAAGTTTCAAAGCTGTTAAATATAAAAGCAATAGAAAAGGTCCCTCCACAGGAACAAGGCCAGGGATTTTATTCAAGACTGTTCCTTGTTCCAAGAAAGGAAAACAAATGGAGGCCTATACTGGACTTGTCTACTCTAAATACTTATCTCATTGTGCCAAAGTTCAAAATGCTGACGTTGCAGCAACTCCTTCCCATGCTGAGCAAGGGGTCTTGGCTGGTCACTCTGGACCTCAAGGAGGCATACCTGCATGTCCCAGTCAGACAAAGCTGCAGAAGATACCTCAGATTTCTTGCAGGGACAGAGCATTATCAATTCTCAGCATTGCCGTTTGGCTTATCTACTGCCCCCAGAGTGTTCACGAAATGCCTGGCATCAGTGGTGGCGCACTGCAGACTCCAGGGGATTCAAATATACCCCTACCTGGACGACTGCCTCATACAAGCAGACAACGAACAAACCTTGATAGCAAACTTGGACTATGTCATACAGGCCTTGGGATACACAGTCAACATTCAGAAATCAAGACTTCTGCCATCCCAACAAATTATTTTCCTAGGAGCCAAACTGGACACAAAAACACAAATGGCTTATCTCACAGAGGAAAAACAACAGCAGTTACCAGAGTACTTCAAAGGCCTGGCAAAGCTCTCCCAGCTGACTGCAAGGAAAATCCTGCAGGCCCTGGGGTTCATGGCATCTTGAATTCTTCTGATACCTTTGGCAAGACTTCATATGAGAAAGCTTCAATGGTATTTAAAAAGCTTATGGTCCCAACACAGCCAAAGCCTAGAGGACGTAATCCCACTCATTCCATGTCTGCAAAGAGAATTCTTGTGGTGGGCTCAAGCAAGTCAGTTAAACAAAGGCATGTCTTTCAACAAGCCTCAAGCAGGTCAAATGATTACAACAGACGCCTCAGACCATGGATGGGGGGCGCACATGGAGGGCAGATGCATTCAAGCTCAATGGACACCAAGGGAAAGGCATCTGCACATAAACCAAAAAGAAATGTTGGCAGTGATACATGCAATCGAGACTTTCGAAAAATCACTTCAACAAGGACATTTGCTAATAAGGACAGACAACACCACTGTTATGTGGTACATAAACAAGTAGGGAGGCACTCATTCTTATCCCCTCTGCAGACTAACAATGATTCTCTGGGAAAAATCCCTAAGTCTGAAGATACATTTGCAATCCCAGTTTGTGCCGGGCAAGGACAATGTACTGGCGGACAAGCTGAGCAGAAATTTCTTGGATCCACACGAATGGATGCTGCATCCTCACATTTTCTCACAAATAACAAGGACATGGGGAAGACCGGACATAGATCTCTTTGCTTCTCACATGAATCATCACCTGGAAAAGTTCTGTACAAGGACCCACCATCCTCTAGCCTGGAAAACGGATGCTCTCTCCTTCAGCTGGAATTCCCTAACAATTTATGCATTCCCTCCTCTACCACTGCTGACCAAGGTGATACTGAAGATCAAAGCAGAACAACCAACAGGCATTTTGATAGCTCCAGACTGGCCAAGGCAGCACTGGTACCCATTGCTGTTAAGCATAACTCTGACCAAGCCGTGGCCTCTACCCCTATGGCCTCTGCTTCTAACACAACACAATTACAGGACTGTTCATCAAAACCTGAAAACATTGCATCTGACAGCCTGGAGGTTACCATAACTCCTTCCGATATCTCTCTTTCCAAAAAAGTTCGAGAGATCTTACTGGAAGCACGCAGACCTTCCACCAGAAAAACCTATTCAGCCAAGTGGAAGAGATTCACCATCTGGAATGCTAACAGGGGTGAGTATACCTCAGATATTGGAATACTTGGCAGAAATGTTTCATACTGGTCTCTCATATTCTTCCATAAAGATTCATGCCTCAGCAATCTCAGCAAAATACAATTGTGATCCACCTGTGTTTTCACATCCTTTGCTAAGACAGTTCCTAAGAGGGATAAAGAATATCAAACCTCCCAGGAAACCACCAGTACCTGCATGGGACCTCAATTTCGTCTTGGAAAAATTAATACTTCCTCCCTTTGAACCAGCAGCAACTTCAGAAATGCAATTTCTCTCATGGAAAACGGTTTTCCTATTGGCAATCACATCAGCAAGAAGAGTCTCGGAGATACAGGCGCTCATGGCAGTACCTCCTTTTCTCATTTTTCATCAGGACAGAGTCTCTCTAAGAACCAATCCTTCATTCATGCCAAAAGTAATTTCCAGGGTGTCTCTAAATCAAGCCATTCACCTGCCTACTTTCTTCCCCAATCCTCAAAACAGGGGGGAAGCACTGCTGCATACTTTGGACATACACAGACAACTACGCTACTACTTGGACAGAACTAAGGCCACCAGAAAGTCTGACCAACTGTTTGTAGCCTATGCTGCTGGAGTACAAGGGAAAGCAATCTCCAAACAAACAATTTCCAAATGGATTGGACACTGCATCAGATTCTGCTATTCCTTTCATGGAAAAGGTGTGCCAGCCAATATTAGGCCACACTCCACCAGAGCTATAGCCACATCCACAGCTTTCCTAAGAGGAGTGGCTACAAAGGACATTCTAGAGGCTGCTACATGGAGCTCCGTGCATATATTTACCAAGCACTACAACCTGCCTTTATACTCCAGATCCCGAGCGGGCTTTGCTTCGGAAGTCCTGCAGGGCATTTTAGCTACACCATCACTTTCTTAGTTCCAGCCACCCCCAGCTTGGCTATGGTATTCAACCCATATGTTATGACTGCAGTTGCATTCTTGAAGGACATAGTACAGTTTTGTACCTACCATAAATGTAGATGTCCAATAGATATGCAATTGCAGTCTGATTTTCCCACCCTCCTACCCCTCTGCAACCTTCTTTATGGGCCCGCTACCCCTATTCCTAGTAGCTGGGGGTATCTCCTATGGTGTATCTGTTTATTACTGTTGTGCATGTCTGGAATTGTTTATCCATTCACCAAATTTAGCCTTCCTAGGAGGGCACCTGGCATCTGGGGCAAGAAACACTGAAGAAGATGGCATCGGCCGATGCCTTTATACTCCAGCCGTTCTGACGTCAGAGAAGAGGCGACACCAGCCGACGCCGGACCCAGACTTTGGAATCCGGCCGACCGAGGGCTGCCTGAGGCAGGACAACCCATATGTTATGACTGCAGTTGCATATCTATTGGACATCTACATTTATGGTAGGTACAAAACTGTACTTTCAGACTACTGTGGTGGCTAGGCTTCCTGAGTCTCTCCGGGTTTCTAGCAGGCCTTCCAGCCAAAAATCTACTCCAAAGCAGGCGCCGGCCACCCCTCAAATGCCTCAGTCTCAGATGATTAAAATGGCTAGTGATCTCTTGACCCTTATCAGGGGCCGTCAGCCACCTCCTTCTAAGAGGGCTAGGGAATTGTCCCCAGAAGTTTTGTCTGCCTTAGACTCTGAGGTTTCCATCAACTCTGCTGATGAAGAGGAAAACTCTCAACTGTTTTTCAGGTTTTGAGGATTTTGATGCAGAAGACTCCATCCCTTCTGCCTCCCCTCCAGAAGATTTTTCTTTTGGAGATACTCTGAATACTCTTGGCATTTCAAATGGGAAAGTCAGGACTACCCTCAGTCTAAGAAACGGATTAGAGAATTATTGGATTTGCTACAGCATAAGCCTTTGGCTATCCCTCCGGTTTTGGAAATTGTTGATGTTTTCATGGAGAATTCTTTGACTCCTAATTCTGTTCCTCCTGCTCCCAGAAAGCCTGACAGGTATTATAGAGTTCCTGATTCTCATCAGTTCCTTTTCAATAATCCTACTGATGATCCAGAGATTATTTCTCAGGTCCCTAAAGGTGTTAAAGCCACGGTTGCTAAATATTCTGTTCCTTCTGACAGGGAAGAGATTATTTCTAAGGGCCCTAAAGGTGTTAAAGCCATGGTTGCTAAAAATTCTGTTCCTTCTGACAGGGAATCTAGGGCCTTGGATAGATGGGGTAAAAAGGTTTATACTTCTTCCACCCTGCCGATTAGGTCTGTTAATTGTCTTTTTCATATGCTTAAGTATCAGCAGCATACTTTGGAGGCCATTAAGGCTAAAATTGCTGGTGTTCCTTCCCTGATGGAGAGTAAGGACGTGCAAGATTTATTGAATTCTGCCACTCTTGTCACTAAACATTCTGTACACTGTGGTTTCAACACTTTGGTGGCTTCTTGCAGGGCAGCTGCCACTGGTTCTGTTATTAGAATACATGTTTGGCTCAGGGAACAGCCCCTTTCTGAACCTGTCAGATCTAAATTACATGATGTACCTTTGCACAAGGACAATCTTTTTGGTAACAAAGCAGAAGAGGTGTTTAAAATGCAAACTATTAAGGACTTTCTGCAAGTTCAGCCTCCTCGTTTTAGGAGACATTACCCTTCTAAGAATTGGACTTTTCCTGACCCTAGTAAACAGGGTTGCATTAGGCCTAGGGGTTACAGGTCTTCTAGGGGACAGACTTCCACCCCTCAAAGGCTAAGCACTGGCAGGCTTCCTCTTCAAAATCAGGGAGTTCTAAGCAAACTTCCCAAAGCAAGCATTCCCAATGACTCCTTCCTTCCCCTGCCTGCCTCTGTGTGCCCAGGGTTTCCTTTGGGGGGGAAAGTTAGCCATTTTTCCAGATGTCTGGTACATCATCACAGATGACAAATGGGTGCTCAAAGTAGTATCCCAAGGCTACAAGTTCTTCTTTCACACCTTCTCTGTCCTCCAAGGATACCCAGATATTCCCCCACTTCAAAGGGCAGAAGCAGAAAAAGAAGTGTCGTCTTTGCTAAACCTGGGAGCAATAGAGCCAGTTCCTGCACTACAGATAGGCCAGGGTTTCTACTCAAGACTTTTCCTGATTCCTAAAAAAGGGGGCACCTGGTATCCTATTCTGGATTTGTCCATTCTAAACACTTTTCTGGTGATTCCCAAGTTCAAAATGCTCACTCTTCAGCGGTGTTGCTGCCAATGCTGGCCAAGGATTTCTGGCTGGTGACTTTGGATCTCAAAGAAGCTTATCTGCACATCCCAGTAAGGGAAAGCTGCAGGCAGTACCTTCGCTTCAGGGCGGGTAACAGGCACTTCCAGTTCTCTGCACTGCTCTTTGGCTTATCTACTGCTCCCAGAGTTTTTACAAAATGCCTAGCTCCAGTCATTGCTTTTTGCAGGCAAAGAAACATTCAAATTTACCCATACTTGGACAATTGTTTTATTCAGGCAAACTTTCCAGAGCAACTTCTAAAGGATTTGGACTTTGTAAAGAACCTTCTCACCTCTTTGGGCTACACTATCAATGAAAAGAAGTCAAAATTGGTTCCCACCAGGGAGATTGTATTCCTGGGAGTGAGTCTGAACACATTCGCCCAGATGGTATTCCTCCCTCAAGAGAAACAAATGCATCTTTCGAATTACTTCAAGAATTTGGCAAGCATGACCCAGCTCTCTGCAAGGCAATTCCAGCAAGCTCTGGGATTCATGGCTTCATGTATTCTGATGATTCCATATGCCAGACTGCATATGAGGAAAATACAATGGTACCTCAAAAACCTGTGGTGACAACACACTCGGTGTTTAAACTTGATACTTCCTCTGATTCCCTGCCTGCAGACAGAGTTCCTTTGGTGGGTGACGGCCTAAGCACAGAACAAAGGTCTGCCTTTCTGTCCACCTTCTGCCAGCCAGACTCTCACCATAGATGTCTCGGACTACGGTTGGGGAGCACATCTAGAGGGCAGATGCATTCAGGGGACTTGGAACTATCAACAGGTTCATTTGCACAAAAATCTGAAGGAATTGATGGCAGTCCAACAGGCCTTGATGGCTTTCAAGCATCTTCTCTCTCCTGGTACTCTTTTATTCAGGACAGGCAATACCACAATCATGTGGTACATCAACAAGCAGGGGAGGGTACTCACTCTTACCCCCTGTGCAGAAAAAGTATGATCCTATGGTCCATAGCAGCTTCCATGGGTATTCATCTGATTGCTCAGTTTCTTCCAGGAAGGCTCAACACCTTAGCAGACCGGTTGAGCAGGCAGGTCCTGGATCCTCACGAGTGGCAACTAAACAAGACCATCTTCTGTCGCATCATTCAGCGTTGGGGCACTCCCCAGGTGGATCTCTTCTTATCTCCAACCATCCACCTTCTTCTAACCTTTTGCACCAGGGATCATCATGACAAGGCTTGGAAAGTGGATGCTCTGTCCTTCCTCTGGACACATCTCTCGATCTATGCATTCCCTCCTCTGCCTCTTCTTCCCAGAGTGCTGTTGAAGATAAAGAACGAAAAACCAAAGGCCATCATCATAGCTCCAGACTGACCCAGGCAACATTGGTATCCACTACTTTGCAGTCTCTCCCAGTATCAGTCTTGGCATCTTCCCCTGATACCAGATCTCTTAGTTCAGGAGGGGGGGATCAATTCTGCATCCTCATCTTCAGACTCTGCATTTGGCAGCCTGGCTCATAATTGAAACCTTTCCCAACAGGTGGTTGAGGTCCTTCATGAGGCCAGGAGGCCTAGCACTAGGAAATTTTACACAGATAAGTGGAAGAAATTCTCCATTTGGATGCAGACTAGAGGGGAAGATCCTTCTCAACCTACTCTTCCTCTTATTCTTGACTCTCTGGCAGGCTTGCTTAATGGTGGACTTTCCTTTTCTTCTAACAAGATTCATGCTTCAGCTATTTCTGCTCATTGTACCTTTGAGCAATCGATTTTCTCTCATCCCTTGATGAAACAGTTCCTTAGGGGAGCTAGCAATTTAAAGCCTTCCAGAAGGGCACCTACTCGTGCTTGGGATCTTAATTTTGTACTTGAGAAACTTACTCTGCATCCTTTTGAACCAGCTGCCTCAGCAGATTTGAAGTTTCTCTCCTGGAAAACTGCCTTTCTCTTAACTATTACTTCAGCTAGAAGAGTTTCTGAGCTGCAGGCCTTAATGGCAGTAGAGCCTTTTATCATCTTCCATGTGGATCGGGTTTCTCTTCGAACTATTCCCTCCTTTATGCCTAAGGTGGTTTCTAGCCTGACTCTTAGCCAGTCTATCCACCTGCCTACCTTCTTTCGTAATCCTCAGAATAAAGGGGAGAGGTTACTGCATTCCCTGGATGTGCATAGACAGCTTAGATTTTTACCTGGACAGGACTAAATCTTTTCAAAAGTCAGATCAGTTGTTGGTCAGTTTTGCTCCTGGAGCTCAGGGCAAAGCTATTTCTAAACAGACCATTTCTAAGTGGATTACTCATTGTGTTCACTTTTGTTACTTACAGCATGGCAGGGTTCCTCCACAGAGTATTAGGACCCATTCTACCAGAGCAGCTTCTACCTCAGCAGCTTTTTAAAAAGGTGTACCTATTAGGGACATCTTGGAAGCAACTACCTGGACTTTTGTCCACACTTTCATTAAACATTACAATTTACCCTTGTTTTCTAACTCCAGGGCTGGTTTTGCTACTGCAGTATTGCAGGGCATCCTTACCAACCTTTAAACAATGGGTGTTCCGCCTCCCTTTTATTTTTTTCCTGAGCTTTGGGAATCAACCCATTTTGTAAGGACTGCAACAGTGAAACACGATGCGCCATAGTACAGTTGTGCACACTTACCATAAATGTAGATGTTCAAGTGTATTCACTGTTGCAGTCCTGGTTTCCCCCTCTTCCATCCCCCTTTTTTCCTAGGGCACAGACTGGATTTTTATTTTCCTGGTCTAACCTTTTTTGGGGGCTCCTGACAGTTAAAGCAAGAAAAACTGAGGAAATGGCATCAGCTGCCTTCCTTTGTACCTGACGTCCTGACGTCAGGCTTAATCCAAAGGCAGCTGACGTCATATACCAAGGACTTTGGTATTCTGGCCGACTGTGGGCTACCGGGAGCCAGATAACCCATTTTGTAAGGACTGCAACAGTGAATACATTCGAACATCTACATTTATGGTAAGTGTACACAACTGTACTTTCTGATCTCTGCAAGAAGGGTATCTGAGTTGCAAGCTCTTCTAGTGACTCAGCCCTATCTCATTTTCAACAAGGACAGGGTTTCTTTGAGAACTAATTCTTCTTTTATGCTTAAAGTTCATAGGTTCATAGGTTCATACTAGGCTATCTGCCCTAGGGCATTTATAAGCCTAGCCAGAGTGTGTTTGGCTTTCGCCACCCATTTTAAATTAATTTTGCTATGCCCTTTTTCGAGGTTAGTATACTGTGCCTCTGTCTAACAGTGACACAGAAGTGATACCTGGGGTAAACCTACGATCTCCCATCCACTCATCAAGATTCCTCTTGAAGAGAGTCAATGAGGGACTCTGCCTAACCTGGACTGGGATTTTATTCCAGAGTGAAGGGAGCCTCTGGGTTATGAATTTGTCCCTCCAGCATGTCCTATTTCTTTCAGTGCTGAGGTTCAAGTCTCTCGAGCGCGTAGCTCGATGGGATTTGGATTTTCTGAGGTGCAGCATGTCCATTAATTCCGGGTTGGACATGGCTTTATACGTCAGGCACAGATCGCCTCTGAGCAGGCGGTATGCCACTGAGTAGAGCTGGAGTTTCTTTAACCGGGCAGCATATGGCATCTGTTTGAGCCCTTTGATCCTCTTGGTGAGGTACTTTTGGGGTCTTTCCAGTTGCTGCAGGTATCTGGTAAGGTACATCCCAAAAGGGGCATTGTACTCAATTATGGGCCTGATGAGGGATGAGTGAAGAGGCACGATGACCTCCCCTGATCTAGATGTGAATCCCTTCATGATTAGGTGGGCTATATAAAATGATTTTCTAACCACTTTGGCCACGTGGTTGTCAAATGAAAGATTGCTATCAACTTGGGTCCCCAGGTCCCTAATTACTTCTTCTGCACTTAATGGATTACCACCTATGTGGTAATTTGTGGGCACTTTGTTTTTGCCAAATGGGATGACTATACACTTTTTGGCGTTTAGCTTGAGGCCATGGCTCTGGCACCAGTTGTCTGTTTCTTTGAGGCCCTTTTGGAGGATGCTTGTGTCGGCTGGAGAGTCGATTATGGTGCCCAGTTTGCAGTCATCTGCGAACTTGGTCAGCCACAATCCTTCCATGTTGGCCTGTACCTCCGAGAAATATATACCGAACAAGAGAGGTCCCAGGACTGAGCCTTGTGGGACGCCACTTGTAACTGGTTTGGAGTCTGACATAACTCCAGCATTTCTAACCATGTGGGCTCTGTCCTTGAGCCAGTTTGCAACCCATCTAGTGACATAGGGGTTTATATTTAAGCTGGTGAGCTTATCTATAATGCCCGAGTGGGGTATTGTATTGAAGGCTTTTACGAGGTCCAGGTAGGCTGTGTGGACCACCTTGCCCTCGTCAATGGCCTTGGTGACTGTTTCAAAGAAGTCAACCAGGTTTAAGAGGCAGGATCTGCCCTTAACAAAGCTGAACTGGGTAGGATCCAGTGTCTGTAGGTCCCCAATATCTTTATTTATGAGGTCCATGATGATCCTTTCCATAGCTTTGCAGACCAAGCTAGTCAGGCTTATGGGGCGATAGTTTCCAGGATCCGTTGAGGCACCACCTTTGTGGAGAGGGACCACTGTTGCTGTACGCCACTCTTTGGGTACATATCCTGTATTAAGGCTGAGATTGAACAGTAGTTTTATGTTTGGGTTTAGCTCTTCTTGGAGTTCATGTAGGACGCAGCCCGGGATACCGTCTGATCCCATTGATGCTGTGTTTTTTGCTTTGGAGAGGGCAGCTCTTACCTGAGCATCTGAGATGTCAGGGGGGGCAGCACTCTGCTGGGATAGATATTTGCCCTTTTGATGGGGAGTGGTGGGGGGGGAGTTTGCGCTGAACCTGTCAGCTAGGATGTTGGCAATGTCTGTGGGTTCGGTGTATTTTTTGTCATTTTGGAGTAATTCTGAGCATATCTGGGAATTCCCACCCAGGTTCCTAACATAACTAAAGAAAGCCTTGTGATTATCCTTAGTGTCCTGTGCAATTTTTCTCTCGAAGCTGGCCTTAGACGATTTTATGAGTGCCCGTAGTTTTTTGCTAATACTGATCAGAGATGCCTTCCCTTTTTGGGATTTTGCTCTATTATGTAGTAGCTTCCTCCTTCTATTGTATAGTTTGTTTATGGCTGGGGTCCACCAGACAGGACGTCTGCCTTTGGTGGATTGGGTCTTGGTTTTATTTGGGATTGCATGATCCATGCATTCCTGAAGGTGTTCATAGAATGCGTTTATAAAGGATTCTGCGGTCTGGGCCGTATTTTCCACAGGCCCGGGGGCTTTGAAGGATTCCACCTCGGTTTTGAGGAGTGTGAAATTTGCTTTAGAGAAGTTTTGCACTGTGGTTTTCAGGGCAGGGGGTGGAGTCGGGATGTAAATATCCAGTGAGATTAGTTTATGGTCTGATCTTACCAATGAGGGATACACTTCTGGTCTGGAGCATAGAGTCCCCATGTTGGTGATGATCAGGTCCAGTATGTTTTCCCCTCTTGTGGGAGTGGTAACCAGTTGTTCCATAGCATTTGAGTTTATAAATTCTAGGAACCTTTGGGCTAGGGTGTTGGAGCTAGAGTAAAGCTCCCAGTCTATGTTTGGTTAGTTGAAGTCGCCCAATATAATGGTGTTTGGAGAGACCTTCATATTTTCCAGTGTTCTCAGGAAGGCTGAGTGGGGTTCCTGGGTTTGGGAGGGTGGTCTGTAGCAGGCTATAAACTGGAAGGCAGTTTTACCCACTGTTATTTGCACATGGATAGTCTGTGATGCTTCGTGCTGTGCCACCAACCTGGAAGTGTGGGTATCTTTGACGAATATTGATACTCCCCCTCCTTTTGTGGTTCGGTCCAAGTTTTGGGGCCGAAAAGCATGGTATGAGGTATAACCTGGTAGTGCTGGGGTGCTCTCTGGAGCCTTGAATCAGGTTTCTGTTACTGCACAGATATCGATGTTCTCCATGCTAAGGAGAGTTTCGAGTGCGTGCATCTTGAGGTTTAGACTTCTGGCGTTGAGTAGCATTACTCTTAGTTTCTTATCCCTTGTGATACCTATGGAGGTGGGTTTGTCTTTTGAGCCTTGCCTAAAAAAGGCACTATGGGGGTAGCAAGAGCCTTTGCCAATATCCGAAAGCCCTGGGGTGACAGGTGCAAGCCGTCCCTAGTGAAGCATGGTGGCTTGTCGAGCATGTCATCCCAGGCTGACAGGCATTGGATCCCCTTTGAATGACACCAATACTTAAGCCAATTGTTGAAATTGATCATCTTGTCTTCATATTGTGGCATCATTCTTGGTGAGGGTAAGATGCTACTCAAGGTCAGGATCATACCGGCCTGGGCTGCATGCTCAGAGAGCTCCTCTATGTCTCTTTTCATGTAGTCCAGGGAGGTACGTCTCAGGTCATTCACACCAGCATGGACAATGACTGAGTCATATTTGTACTTGCCTTGGAGTGACCTGAGTGCTTGTGTTATGTGGCGGATCCTAGCGCCTGACAGGCAGCTCACCGTGACCTTCTCCTTGTTCAGCCTGGTGAGTGGGACGTCAGTGTGCCTGACGATAGTCACCTATTACAAGTGTATCAGGTGTGTTGTTTAGCCTTAAGGGCTGTGACTGTTCGGCACACTGGCTTTGTGAGCTTTGTGTTGCACGTGTTTAGTTTTGGGGTAGCGGTTGCTTGGGTGTCTGCTTTGGAGATCTCTGCTGCTTAGGCAGATTTTTATTTAGAGCCTCCGAGTATGTTTTTGTGTGTTTATGTGTTTGGTTTGCTGTCGTGGTAGGTCTATGTGAGACTGGAATTGTAGTGAGTGTGGTTTCCTTCTCCTTCTAACTGGTTTAGCCAGTACTGAGTTGAGAGAGCTTAGCCTTCAGTATGGTTATGTGGTTGCATCTCTCACATGTGTTGGAATTTGTTGGGAGGAGGAGAGGGTTGTCTGTGTACATGAGGCATTTGTAACATTGCCTCAAGATTCCCAGATTCACCAGCTGGACCGGAGAGGAGATTGACAACTGACCTTTGGACATACTAGAATAGTATTGGGAATTCCTTTATAATTGAAAAAAAGGGCCAGTAGGGAACAAGGTATTCAAGGGGAGTTTGTGAGGGTGTAGTGCTTTTAATTTTTTAGTGCTGACTTATATAATTGCTTTAGTGAGCAAGTGCCAGGTAACTTAAATGCAATGTGTTACAGGTAACTTAAATGCAAAAACGACAAACAGTAACTTTCTTTCAAGTGAAACAAGGAAATAAGTACAGTGAGCTATGCAGATATCACTAGGGATCCACAGAAGCGCTGAAAAGCCGCATTTTAGGTGGAATTAGTGTTTCAGGAAAATAACAAGCAAACAACAAGCATACAAACAAAGCTAGATTCAGCAGGCCTGGATCTAGTCTATGCTACAGCAAACAAGGTGCACCAATTTCAGTAAGAAACAGTTCAAATATGCAGGCACTATAAGCCTTTAACCAGAAATTCTCAGCTCAGAAGGGCAGAGTCCAGCCTCTCCTCCCACAAGAGTGCAGACCACGAACCCTTTTAATGTAAAACAACTGGCCTGTAGCCCAAGTGCTTAAACCAGAATTAATACACTTTTAGAATAACAGACACTGAGCCCTCAATCAGCAGTTCCCAACTTAGAAGGATGTAAGCTACCTGTTCTGCCACTACAGTGCAGACCACAAACCTTCTTAATGTAAAACAACTGGCCTGAAGCCTAAGTGCTTAAACCAGAATTAATACACTTTTAGAATAACAGACACTGAGCCCTCAATTAGCAGTTCCCAACTTAGAAGGATGTAAGCTACCCGTCCTGCCACCACAGTGCAGGCCACAAACCTTCCTAATGTAAAACAACTGGTCTGAAGCCCAAGTGCTTAATCCAAAATACTTAGAATGATAGCTACACTTTAATCAAGTTACTACCAAGCAGTAATAAATACAATTTAATACTTTAAGGAATGCCTGGATTAGTGCTCAAGTTATACAAACAAAGCTAGATTCAGCAGGCCTGTATCTAGTCTATGCTACAGCAAACAAGGTGTACTAATTTCAGTAAGAAGCAGTTCAAATATGCAGGCACTGTAAGCCTTTAACCAGAAATTCCCAGCTCAGAAGGGCAGAGTACAGCCTCTCCTCTCACAAGAGTGCAGACCACGAACCCTTTTAATGTAAAATAACTGGTCTGAAGCCCAAGTGCTTAAACCAGAATTAATACACTTTTAGAATAACAGACACTGAGCCCTCAATCAGCAGTTCCCAACTTAGAAGGATGTAAGCTACCTGTTCTGCCACTACAGTGCAGACCACAAACCTTCTTAATGTAAATCCAAATTTTACTTTAAGCCAAACTGTCCATCTTGTATTCTTTCCTGAGCCTAAAAGTGAGGGAGGGAATATTCCATACTTTGGATTTATAGAGGCAACTCAATTACTGTCTTGACAGAGCTAAATCTTTCAGATCTTCGGATTAGTTGTTCATTTTGTTTCAGGTAAAAAAGAAGGGACATTTGTCAAAGCAAACTGGTTCCAGGTAGCTGTCTCAGGCTGTTATCTTTTATTATATTCACCACAACAAAACTATTCACCACAACAAAACTATTCCGGGCAGGGTCAAGATCCACTTTACCACGGCCTTGGCTTCATCTTTGGCTTTCTGGAAAGGATTGGACTCTAGAAGTAGCAACTTGGTGTTCTATGCATACATTTTACAAGGCATTACAAGCTAGATTGCTTCTATAGGTTGAGATCAGGCTTTGCTAAGACCATTCTTTAGGGGCTCCTGCACCCATCCCCTTCTATCTTTCTAAATTTGTAAGATCCAATGTTGTCTGCTCTGTCAGATTCAGTCTGTGGGACTGTAGATCCAACTCAAATCTGACACTGGCCAATTCTAAAGCTCGACTTGACTCTTGCCCTCCTTTCCCATAACTCCCTGCTACTCCTCAACTTCCCAAATTGAGTTTGTTCCCCCCCCCCCCACCGAGTCAGATCCAAAGCCCCACAGGTTGAACCAGATGGATATCGACAGCACAGATCTATTGTTATGGTGAGTACATGATGGTAATCTACTCATATAGCTTAGGCTAGCTACTGCAGCAGTGATCAATATGAAGAGCATAGTTTGTTTGTGTCTTTCGGCTTTTCCCGGTTAGGGGTTGCCACAGCGGAACTCCGGTCCACTAATGATTGGCAGTTGATTTTTACGTACCAGCTTGCCAGGCCTGACGCACAACCTTCAACGAAGGTACGCCCATTCACGCATGTCTCCACGCAGAAGACACTCTAGCCGAGAATCGAACCGGAGAGCGTCTTACTGTGAGGCGACAGCGCTACTGCAGCATCACCACTGCGTCAATATGAAGAGCATAGTACAGTTGTTTAAATAAACTTACCATAACAGTAGATGCTCAAATGATCACTGCTGCAGTAGCCACTCCATCCCCTTTTTTTGGTATGTTGTTTATGCCAGGGTGTGAACTTTTATTTATTTATTTATTTATTTTTGTTCTTAACATTGTCCTTTCAAGGCGTTGCCTCCCTCTCACCATTGGCTTGAAAGCTGTGATGGGGTTGGCACCCAAACTTTTCTTTTTAATCCACTTAGCTAGAGCTGACTAACAGCTGGGCATGTGAAAGTGCTCTGAAGTTTTGTAAGCTTGCTAGCTGTTATATGCAGGATTTAGCCGATATAGCTCAGGTTACTGCAGCAGTGATCATTCAAACATCTACTGTTTTTTTTTTTTCTTTGGTGTTAATATTAGTTGAGGTAAACCCGCGGTAGTGGTGTTACGGTAGCGTTGTCGCCTCACAACAAGACGTTGTCGCGTTCGATTCTCAGCTAGAGCGTCTTCTGTGTGGAAGCATGTGTGAATGGGCGTGCCTTCGTTGAAGGTTGTTCATCAGAGCTGGTAACTTGGCATGTAAAAATCCACTACCAAACGTAAGCGGACCGGAGTTCCACTGTGGCGACCCCTAACCGGGATAAGCCGAAAGACAAGCAGAGAGTTAATATTAGTTGAGGTATTTGATCAGGATTACATCACTTAAAATTATTTCTTTGTTTGTTTGTTTAAACCGAGTTTAAAATGTTTTTGCAGTCAAGCTTATCCTGGGTAGACATGCACACAAGATCTAGTCCAGATGTAGGAAATGCCTCAAGTAGATCTGTTCACCTCCTTTCAAAACAGACAGCAGAAGATATTATTTTTTACACATCCTTGTAGCCAAGCTTGGAGGACAGATGCACTCTCATTCCCTTGGATGGGAATTTTTCCTTTACAGTGATTCACAAGGTACTTCTGAAGATTTAGAAAGAAGTGCTAAAGATCATTGTGGTGACCCCCTATTGGCCCTGGCAATCTTAGTTTTCCCTTCTAATGGTATTGGCTAATGGCAATTACCACATACTTCCCTACAGGCTGGATTTGTTCACACAGTCTGTGAACTGACTGCTGCACCCCACTTTGGAGCAAACTGATTTGGAGCGGTTGACTCGGTCTTGACTCCCTTTAAATAGTTGTTTCCTGAAGATGTGCAGCAGGCGTTAAAGGAGGCCAGAAAACCTGCTTCTAGAAAATCTTGGGTTTACAAATTTTGAGGTTTTCTGAGTGGTATCTGAATGGAAACAGAAGGGCCCTTGAGGTTAACATCCCTCTGTTCTTAAAATATTTGTGTGAGCTACTTCAGGATGGCTTATCATAAAGCACATTTAGCAGTCATCTTTGCTTCTCTGCCTTTGGATCCTCTGCTTTCTTCTTATTTTGGTAAACATTTTTTGAAAGGAGTATTGCATATGAGACCCCCAAGCGAGCAAATTTTTCCTTTGTGGGATCTCGGCTATGTTCTGGAAAAATTCAACTTGCAACCTTTTGAATCCAATGCTCAGACTGATCTGAAGCACTTAATGTGGAAAACTGTTTTGTTTGTGGCTTTGACATCTGCAGGGCAAGTCTGTGAGATGTAAGCTCACATGGTGAGACAGCCTTGCTGTATTTTCCCAGGGAGAGGGTTGTGTTGCACACTAATCTCAATCAGTTTGTCAATCTTTCTGTGTTCTTCCTAGAAGCTTAGAATAAAAGAGAGAGGATGTTTCATACCTTTGATGGGCACCCGCAGCTCAGGTTCTACCCTGACAAAGTAAAACCCTTCATGAAGGCTGAAAGGCTTTTTATTTCCAACAATGGGGTAGAGAAGGGACAGTCTTTCTCTAAGCAAACCAATGCATGTTGGTGTCCTCTGGTATTGTTTTTTGTTGCATCCACCATTGCAAGGCGAATCCAGGAAAGGTAGAGGCACATTCCATCAGGACCTTTTCCTCTTTAGTGGCATATTAGAAAGGTGTGGACTTTAAAAGTATTCTAGAGGTAGCAATTATCCATACTTTTACAAAGCACTACAAGCTGGATGCCTTTCCTAGATATAGAGCTAGCTTCACTATGACCATTCTTCAGAAGGTTTTGGATCCTTATCCTTCCTCCACTCGGGTTGAGTAAGCTTTGAGGATCCACCATAATGTCAGTAAGGTAGTGTGTTGAACATTGTATAGTTGTGCAAGTCCTACTTAACTGCAACACTAGATGCTTGTAGAATACACTGCCTTACTTGACCAGTACCCACCTGCCATCTCCCTTTTGTATGTACATAGTTTTGTGTTTGGATTGCTACTGAACGTTGCTCAGTGGTCTTTATTGTTGTATTTTTTTTTTTGTTATTTGTTTGTTTGAAACGGTAGGTGTTTGCAAAGTTTATGTTCCATCTTCTCTTCTTGCTGAACCCTAGAAAAATTGAAAGGTCCTGTCTGTGGGTCTGTAAGGCAGTTTTCATACTGCGAGGTGATTGATCATCCATCCTTCATGACCTTCTGGTTTAATAGGGCTGTTTGTCCACACATTTATACCCCTTGGTACCAGGTTCAGGGATGAGTTTCTGGTTTGCCAAGGATTTCAATCAAGCTTAGACAGGTTTTACTTTTATGGTCTTCTTTTATGTTGAACAGTAGTCGGTGTTGCAGGAAGTGGTTCATTTAATGGCTCTGGGCCAATCTTATTCATGGAGTTGAGGCTGCTGAGCTTTCCCGGTACTTAGCTCATCAGGCGGTGTGTAACATCGCTCCAAAAAGGCATGCTGCTGCCTCCTCCCTTTGCAGTAATTTCCTCTTTTCTTGTTTCCTGAATCCATTGCTGTTTTGGGCTCGACTCCTACAAGTGTTCATACTGCTTTGACTTAGAGCATGTGGTTAGTCACATTGATCAATTACTTCAGTTTCCTCAAGGTTAGGGGTTAACTCCTGAGTATGGAGCAAGATAGGGTGTCTTAGGCTGAAACACTGTAGAGAAGAATCTTTTTTTTTTTCTTCAGTTCCAGGTGAGAAGGATCACAGTCCTCTCCTCCTCTTGCTAGGTCAGCAGACTGTGAGTGAAAAATTGTGCTGTCTCCATTGGCTGAACTTCTTTCCCCAGAGCTAATTCTGTCTCATTGTAGCTTTTAGGGCCATATTTGATACTGCCCTACATTTCCACTGGTGGTTGAGGTGGATTCATTTCCGGCTCTTGGGCAACTAGTGTGTACTGTCCTTGAGTCTGGCCAGGATTATTCCCTCATTTTGGGACTGCATCTGGTTCTTTTTAATGCTTTGCCTTTTTCTTTTCTCTCTGTCCCTGACAACGTTCTAGTATGATTTTATGGAAAAGGCCATTATCTTCTGGGAGCCCTTCTGCATGGGTTTTAAGTGCATTTAGTTCTCATGTGGATAGAGCAGTACCTTGTACTCCCACTGTCAGTCTACTTCAGCTGTTTGGTTGTTTTTAACAAGCTCCAAACTGTTCAAAATACAGTCCGCAAAAAGATAAGGTTGCAATAGAACAATTACAAATTTATTACATGAAATGTCCGCAAGTATGCTCAAATTTAAAAGACAAAGAATATTAAAAAGACAAAAGCACTTATATTGTTTTAATATTCTTTGTCTTTTAAATTTGAGTGTACTTGTGGACATTTCATATAATAAATTCGTAATTGTTCTATTGCAAGTCCATCTTTTTGCGGATTGGATTTTGAGCAGGTTGTAATATTTACTTCTACCTTTGCAGTTTAGATTGTGTTTTTAACAAGTTCCTGCTGAAGCTCAGTTCCATTTCTGGTTTCTGAGCATTCAGCTGCCCTTGGGTCCCAATGGAGGGCATGACTGTGGCACAGCTATATTTGCCAAGCAGCTCAATTTGTGAGGGCTACTCTCCATACCCACATGGAAATCCCTTCCTTCAGGGGGGCTTTAACTTCATGTTCTACCTCCCTATTGGAAATTGTTCCCTTCCAGGTAACTTCATGTTTTGTGTACTTGCCCATTTGCTGCTGTTTATTTTGGCCCATCTTTTGGGAGTTCTTATGTGTGCTACTCTCCTTCATAGTACCTGTGCCCATTTTTGGAGGTGTCAGTTCTCCAGGTTTGTGGGAAAGAATACCTTACCAATATTTTCAAAAGGTAAGATTTGTCCTCCTCTTTCCCACTTCTTCTAAGATGGGGCTTCTGTTAGGGATGGAAACTGAAGGGAATGAGTGGGTTACTTCATGGAGAGGTGTCGAAATGGCCATGCTATGGATTTTCTGGATTAGTTCATCTCTGGTTTAAGTTAAGGGTCTACATTTGCCTTTAACTCTTTGGAGAGTGAGCAGTGACTATCTTTGTACCAATGTAGTTCCACTCCTTGGTTCTGACCACAGTTAAACCCACTTTTTTCAGGAGTAGCTGCCTTCAGTACTTGCATGAACTGTCTTTAGTACACTTGGCCACAGCAGTCCTCTAGGACTATGATGTTTCCTTCCAAGGAAATAGTCTTACCCATGGCTCCAGAGTTGGACCTCATCTGTTAGTCTTTCTCCAGAACTCATCCTTCTTTGACGATACAGGTGTAGTCCTCTGGCTCCTTCTGCCCTGGTTCTTTACTGCCTGCAATTCAACCCACTTAGAAAAACCATCAAGGAAGGTCCTCTGTGTTAAAGGTAATTGATATTCTCTTACCAGTTGATCTACAATGTGGTCTTTCCTTGATGAACTAGGAATATACCCTTCTCCTGACCCTGTTGGATTTCTTTACAAGTCAGACAAGCATATACTGGTATACAGCATCATTACTTCAGGTACAGAATTTTTACTGTTGCTGTTAATTTGCAGGAGGGTTCTTTCTCTTAACTTAGGGTTGAACTGGCAGACATTAGGACAAGCACATGTAAATAGGCAACTTGTGACATCACACAGTTTGTTGACAAAAGTACTTGTCTGTCAAAAAATAGATGTTTATTCCTGACTGGTGGAGAAAATAAACCGAACCAAAGTGCCTGACAAAGAGAGTCCTGTTATTGAGGAAGTGATATGGTAAGAACATATCTTTTGTGTATGGGGGTGGGGAATCAGTGCGTGTACAAGAATGATGTGTTTATTTTGATATCCCCATAGGATTTTAAGCCATATAGCTTTCTTTTGTTTGTTTGTATAGAGCAAAAGTTGATTAATTGTGCTCACAAGTAAAGAGTTATGTTTTTCCCCACCACAGGAAACCTTGAGGCAGCTGTAGCAATGCTGTCAGGACCAGGCCCTGTCCAAGGGGTAGTAAGGTTTGTGCAGCTTACTGAGGAGAAGTGCATTGTGGAAGGAACAATAGATGGACTGAATCCTGGACTTCATGGCCTGCATGTTCATGAGTTCGGTGACCTTACCGACTCCTGTACCAGGTAATTATTTTGTGTCACTGCTCTTTAACTAAAAAGCTTCTGTCAGTAAGGTGGTGACTTGGAACTCTTACTGCAGAGCATTTACAGAAAGCTAAAACTACAAAGATTCCACAGTAACTGGAAAATATAGCTTCTCTTAAGGTGACTTGCTGAAAACTGGTGATAAAAATGTGTTTGTCTCCCTGGAGATTCATACTCCAAATCATGTCTATTATAGATTAAATTCTTTTCATTTTATGGCATGCAGGTGGAATAATTTTTTCCAACAGTGGCATTTTGATGTTTTAACTGCATATTTAAATGCCACGTTATCCTGTATAGCAGAGCTAACTGGCAAAAAATGTTCAGTGTAAGAAAGATGTTCAACATTCCCACTGTCTCAGTGGCATTTTGGGTTATTTGCCAAGGTAACCCATTACTGGCCAGCTTTCAAAAGCTCAGACTTCCCTCCCTCTCTTCCTGTGACAGGTGATTGGTTAAGCACATCCTGAGAGGGAAGTCTTTAGCTGTCATAGGACGTTGAGTGTTCAGTCTTTTTCTGCCATCCAAGGAAGAAAGCCCTCTGACTCTTCACAGTATCCAGTACTGATTTTTCCAGCTTACTGCTCAGATAAGCTCCATTTGCGGATCCCCTTCCTGAAATTTTATTAGTTATTCTCTTAATAGTTTGTTAAGAGAATAATAACTCTAATAATAAAATAGTTTATGGAAGCCGCGGTGGTGCAGAGGTTAGTGTTGTCACCTCACAGCAAGAGGTTCTCCCTTTCAATTCTTGGCTGGAGTGCCTTCTGTGTGGAGTCTACATGTCCTCCCCGCTGTCGAGTGACGTTTAAAGACATGCAGGTAGGTGCGTGCATGAATGGGTGTGCCTTCTTTGAAGGTTGGGCGTCTGGCTGGCAATTCTGCACTGTAAAATCCACTGCCAATCATTAGTGAACCAGAGTTCCTCTGTGGCGACCCCTAACCGGAAAAAGCAGAAAGACTTTTTATTCTCTTAATAGTTTGTTTATTTAAAAATATATATTTATTTTAATATTTTATTTTTGTGAGTGTTTACGGTTATTCTTATGGGAATTTCTGCTTGTAGCATTTTTTATTTGGCTTCTATTTTTGAGAAATGCTTGTTTTTGTTTCTGACGAAACATTCAATATTTGTCAGAAGTGATGTGTATGTGTGCTGTTAGACACTAGGGTCAGTCTTGTGCAGTCAGAACTGCAAGTTAATTATGCCTATTTTTACTGTTTACGCCTATTTTTACTGTTATTACTCTACTTTATTTTACCCGCGGTGGTGGTGCTGCGGTAGCGTTGTCACCTGACAGTAAGACGCTGTCCGGTTCGATTCTCAGCTAGAACGTCTTCTGCGTGGAGACATGCGTGAATGGGCGTACCTTCGTTGAAGGTTGTGCGTCAGGCCTGGCAAGCCTGTACGTAAAAATCAACTGCCAATCATTAGCGGACCAGAGTTCCGCTGTGGCGACCCCTAACCGGGAAAAGCCGAAAGACACAAACAAACAAACTCTACTTTATTTTCATCTTTAGCAAAAATTGGATTTTTACAGCATTTTTAACATCAGATTTCAATTTTACAAGTTATTTGAGTGGACTGTGGAGATCTTTCTCTGACAAGGAAATATAGTTAAATTGCTATTAAGAGTTATTTTTGGCAGTTTAATGTAGCTAAAGTATGTGGAGATAATTTAACACTGGTTTGACACATTGATTGCATTGGTGTGTACTGGAATTTATTTTTAACTTCTGTCAGTTAAAGAATTCTGAACACATTTCAAAACTGTTTTTGTGATAACAGCACAGTGTGGCAGAGTTTAGTTGTGTGGAGACATACTTATTACTAGAAACTTTACTGTGATGCATTATATAGTATTGTCAGTTTATTGTTCTGGCTGGTATTCTCTCCCCTGACTTGAAGGATCCTAACTGTTGTACCCCCCCCCCCAATCAAATCTGGCTGCACCTAAAAAAAGAATAAGTAAAAATTTGCCTCAGACTGTGTTTAGTGATTCTGTTGGGGCCACTGCTTGGCCTGCAGACTACTTACCTTTTGCATTGTCTCCCTGTAGTGTAGCTCTGCCAGCCATTATGGAATGGGGGTTAGACACATCCCCTGGGGCTGTTCCAGTACCTGACACAGGCGTGGAAGCACCAAACCTTGTAGGTGCAGGAGTTGTCTGGGGTAAGCGACCCCTTGCCAGATATAATACTCTTGTCTCCAGATATTGTATCTAGAACCATAAACTTTATCATTCAGTTGATAATCAGATTATAGCTGTTTTGTAAGGCTGTTGTGGTTCCATTTGCTAGAAATGTTCTGCAGACAGCTAATTCTGGTGGTTGTGCTCCCATCCATGGCTCTAGTGCTGGTTTGGCTAAAAACCTTTCTGTTTCAGAGAATGATTAGGAACCACATGAGGGTATTGATGATTTCCTAGCTGACACTGAGTCCAGTCACTGTTATTCTTAGGAAGGTGAACCTGACCTTAAGTCCAAACATGTCTTCGCTTTTCCTCAGATGATTGCTAGATTTAATGATGTTTTTGTGCTTGGGAGCAGTTGGGAATGACCCCAGACATAGGCAAGGTATATAACCTTATAGATGAGATGCCTAGTTCTATGGCTATTCCCCCTCTCTTACTGGTCATAGAAACTGTTTATAAAGTTGTGTGTAGGACACCAGTATCTATTCCAGCAGTACCTAAAAAAAACTTTGAGAAAATATAGGGTCCTCTAATATGACAGGTTTCTTTACTGCTGACTCAGTTGAGTTCTCCCCAGCTGCCTGCTCAAATAAAGAGTGCTTGGCTTTATGTAATCCACCACCCCTTGATAAAGAGTGAAAATTGTTAGATCTTCAGGGTAAAAGGATGGCTCTTTCTAGTAATCTGGCCTTTAGAATGTTAAACTTTCCACATATAACTTGGATAATTTTATAGTGAAGGTACAGTTTGGATGATTTTGCTGCATCCTTACCTGCACAGCAGAAGTCTTAACATGGATGAAATCACTTTTAAATTGACTCAGGTTTTGAAACATGCTGTGAGAGGTGTGTTGGAATGTGCAGATACAGTCCTGAGAAATTGTGCTGCTTCTGTTGTATTATGACAGCATGCTTAGTTGTGTAATCAGAATTTCTCTGATTAAAAGCCAAAATTTTGAATGTACTATTAAGTTCTGAATTGGTGTTTGGGCCCATTGTTACTCACATTCTCAAACGGGCAGCTCATGTACTACCTTTACAGAACAAAGCCCTTTAGGAATGCTGAGCAGCTGTTTGTCTCCTATAAGGGGGCTAAGAAAAAACTGTTGCACAATAGCTGTCCTATGCAGTTTTGTCTTCTGGTACTCCTACCATGGTACATCTATTCCAGGAAATGTTGATGCTCACTCGACTACGGCCTTAACCTTTTCAGTGGCATATTGGAAAAGGGTGGACTTTAGAAGGATTCTAGATGCAGCAACCTGGTCCTTTGTTCATATCTTCACAAAGTACTACAGAGTGGATTCCTTTTTAAAGTCCAGAGTAGGCTTTGCTAGGACTATTGTCCAGGGACTACTGAATCCTTATCCTTTCTCCTCCCAGGTAAGGTAATTTAAGCTTTGGGAATGTACTCAAAATGCCACTGAGGCAGTGGGAATGATGTAGACAGTGCAACTGTGTAAGTCCTATTTATCCATAACAGTAAATGTTCGACTTTCTCATTGCCTCTGTGACAGCACCCATTCACCATCCCCCAAATTGTGCATAGCTGAGGCGGGTTGCAACCTGTTTTATTTGGTTGCCGTTGGCTTTGATTTTTATATGGTATTGTGACTGGCTGCAAATTTAATCTTGCTAGATGATTCTGACTTCATGTACTTTCGTCCTCTTCTTTATGGAATTGAAGAAGTCTGAACACACACTTTATGTGACAGTGAAGACCTCTCTGAGGATGTTCAGCCAGTCAGGTGTCACAGGAATAGAGAGGGAGAGGTATCTGGGCTTTTGAAATCTGGCCAGTACTGGGTTACCTTGGTGGATAACCCAAAATGCCACTGAAGATGTGAGAAATTTGAATATCTATTGTTAATGTAAGTAGGACATGTGCAAAATTACAAGTTTTGAGTATTTATTTCCTGCTTGTTAGTACAGACGTTATCTGTTGTCTCTTTGGTAAACACAGCAATGTATCTTGCTAGGCATTAATTATCAAACTCTGTATTAAATTGAAAACTTCCAAGATGGTTACACACAGGTTGATTTGAGATCTCAGAGTAAAAAAACTGAAACTGTGAAAAAAGGATAATGAAACTGTCAGTTTAAGTAAAATTGTGTTAACTGGCTAGTAATTACATTGCCTGAATTACAGCAAAGAATAAATATGGAGAATGTGAGAGAAAATCAACCAGAAAAGGCAAAAAGAAAACTGTCTGGGAAGAATATTGCTGCTATTCAGCAAAAAGCAGTTTAAGTTTCAGCTTTGGTACAGGAGATGACTTCCAGTAATTTAGATGAAAAAATAAATAAAATGCATCCATTGGTGTTTAAAATAAATGAAATACTGAAGGAGTATATCAAGTGAAATAACAAGGAATGGAAAAAGGGAAGTAGCTTTAACTAGTTATTTAAATGAAATGATGCTGCAAAAATCAGAGGTTGAACTAAATAAAAGGGTAACTTAGCATAAAGCTTCTCAAGCAAAGATGTTTCATAAAATAGTAGAATTAAAAGACAGAGTACACAGAAAAAAAACTAAATTTTCTGCAGTACCTGAGAAGCTGGAAGGAACAGATTGCATTACTTTTACAAAAGTACAAATAAACAGCAGTGGGCATAGCAGAGTATGTCCTTCCATATCACTGTTGCAGTATTCTTTACAATACAGATCCCCTGCCTAGGGGCAGCCCAGTGTCCTGCTAGCATACCAAAGCCTTTATGTTGTAATGGGTATGCTGTGTGCTCTGTATGCACGGCATAGGCCATAAAGGTGATACCTGGCCATACCATCCTCAGAACTTCTTTGCCGCCAGTCCGAATGCCATCTTCAAATATCAGTCTGAAATCTCGTTCGTTTGCTGGTTATCAAAATGACTTCAGATAAGTGCCTAGTTGTTTTATTTATTTATGTATTTTTTTTTCTTATCTTTCTTTTGCCTTGTTCTGGGTGTTGGTTTCATGGCATTCAGGAAGTGGAAGTGCTAGTGTGGGAGACAGTTTCCCCATAAAAATCATCAAGAGCAGTGTTTGTTCTGTTTAGGCATTTCCCACAACCAGATGTCTTGTGAGATTTGTCAAGCTTTCTTCCCTAAGACGTTGTGTAGTCAGCTTTCTTTCCTCATGATTTACTTAAAAACCAACAACTTAAACTGTTGGTTAAAGACACATGGTAGGATCTTTCCGGACCAAGGGTCAGCCATTTACAAAAAAAAAAAAAAAAAAAAAAACAGGAAAGCTCAGTCGGATTCTTCAGCTGTACCACCTCCACTGAGCATCTGTCTTGAGGCTGGTGAAAGCATGGCAGATTATCTGGTTTCCTTCTTAGATTCCTCTGCCATGACCACTTTGGAGGTTGGCATGGATCCAGCTCCACACACATCCATGGAAGCATTGTAGATGTCCGCTTTGGATATACAGGGGGATCCGTGGCTGATAATTACCGAAGGGCATAGGGGTATTCCTCAGATGTCAGTGAGGGAAGAGGTTCTGACTACAATTATAGAGTGTCGTCCAGAGTTAGAGACTTCTAAATTATTTAAGGCTGATGTCCCACTTGATAAAAAAAAAAGCAGAAGACTAAGCACATTTCGCCTACTCCTAAGTATCCTCAGAGTGAATGCCAAAACTTCACTCGACCTGCTTAATGCCTTTATGGCTTTGAAGCCTCCACAGGGGATTTCGGTTCCTGCTCTTCCTTTGTCTTCTACCTCCTTAAGAGGCCTAGGGACAGGATTCTTTTGATGATGATGCTGATTCTGATGAAGAGTCCCTTACTTATTCCTCTCAGATTCCTTCTCCATTAGACTAAGATTTTTCTTCTTCAGAACCAATCAGTCCTGACATTCCTTTTGAGGAGGTTTTGTTTGGTGATACTATTTCCAGAATGATGGAATTTTTCAAATGGGGCTGTGCTAAGGTGTCTGATGTTCAGAAGAGGTACTATGAACTTCTGCAGATTGAGTCTCTTTTGCCCTCTGCTGTTCCTCCTGTTTTTGCTACTCTGCTGGATGCTTTTTTTCACTGCTTTTCAGGCTCCTGACTCACAAATCCCTGCTTCCAAGAAACCTGATAGGTTTTATAAAGTGCCTGATAACTGCAAGTTTCTTTATATGTGTCCCTCTGCTGACACTCTTGTGGTGTCAGTGGCTTTTGATAAGCCTTCCAAACTGTTGTATTTAACTAAGTTGCTTCCCTGTGATAAGGGCAACAGAACCATGAAGAGGCAGGGTACGAAGGTGTATACTTCTGCTACCATAGCCTTAAGGGCTGTTAACTGTCAGACACACATGACCAGGTTCTTTGCTCTTCTCTCTCAGGCCTGTCAAGCCATTTCAGATCTTCTTGATTCTGAAGGGAAGGCCTCTATGCTTGTCTTGTTATGGACATCCTCCATAGTTGCCCGCCATTCCATTAAATGCAGCTATGTTGCCAGCTATGTTGCTGATAATGCTTCTTCTAGGGTTGCTGCTTTTGGATCTGTTTTAAGGAGGTATTCCTGGCTCAGACTTCAGCCTTTGCCTGATGATATCAAGGCTAAACTTATAGATGGTCCTCTGGATAATAAGCATTTGTTTGGTGCTGCTACTGCAGAGTTTTGTCCCTGCAAGAAGAGGGTTAGGTCCTGCAGGAGTTGATGCATGTTTTTGTTTCCCCTGTTCCCAAGTTTCAAAGGAATTGTCCTAACAAGCCTGGCTTTGTATATAGACAGTCTTGTCCTCCCCCAAGAGTAAAAAGGGTAGTAGAAATGCTCCCCCTGCTAAGGCTACCCAACTCCTCCTACCTAGAAGCCTCCTTTTCCTGACAAACCAGGTGCTGTCTGTTTGTCCTATTCTTTTCAGTTGCATTCCTCTTTTTCTGCATCTTTCCCTGTCCATTCCTGTTTGGGTAAAGGTCACCCAAGGCTCCTGGGTTCTTCCCATAGTTGACCAGGGTTATCACATGATTTGGAAATATATTTCCCCCTTTTTGGGCATTCCTCAGCCTCCTCAGAAGCAAATGCCCTTTTTTTCCAGAGGTGCTTCAAGGCCTGTTGGCTCAAGGAACAATTTAAAAAGTTCTAACTCCTCAGAGGGGGAAGGGGTTTTACTCCAGAATGTTCTTGGTCCCCAGGAAAGACAGTCCCTGGAGACCCATTCTGGATCTTTCTCAGTTAACACCTTTTTGAAGGTCCCTTCCTTTTAGATGTTATCTCTTTAAACCCTTGTTTCCTCTGCTACTTCCTCAAACTTTTCTGGTTTCCCTGGATCTCAAGGATGCTTATCTTTACATTCCTATTCCTCCCCTTTTCAGGAATTTTTTATGTTTATCTGTTGCTTGCTCGCATTTTCAGTTCTCTGCTTTGCCCTTTAGTCTCTCTACTACCCCAAGGGTCTTCACCAAATGTCTTGCTCCTGTGATTCCTTTCTGCATGTTACAGGTCTTTCCTTACCTGGACAACATGCTCATTCAGGGCTCCTCTCTAGAGATTTTACTTCAGCATCTTCACTTTGCTATTTCTGTTCTGCAAAGTCTGGGGTTTACTGTGAAATTCCAAAAATCATTCCTGAGTCCTTCTCAGGATCATGTTTTTTCTGAGGTGCAGGCTCCCGACTGTTCCAGTACTGGCATCCCTGCCTTCTCCAAAGGCATTAATCTGATTCCTTTCTTTCAATCTCTTCTTCCTCCTTTGACTTCCGTTACAGCCAGGGAGTTTCTAGGGGCTCTGGGTTACATGGCTTCCATCATTCCTATGCTTCCTCTGGTCAAGCTCTGGATGAGGAAAGTCCAGTGATTTCTAAAATCAATTTGGCTTCAGCATCCCCATCCTTTAGATTTTTTGGCTCTCTTCTTCCATGCCTCCAGCTGGAACTTCAGTGATGAATTTTTCAGCTGTCCCTCAACCCAAGGCTTCCTTTTCAACCTCCTATCCCTCATCAAGAACTCTAAACAGATGCCTCAGATGTGGGATGAGGAACCTCTTTGGTCACTTTGACAAAAGAAGGACCACATCAGTGTCAAAGAGACTGAGAGCTCTTCTGGCTCTTCAAGCTTTTCATTCTCTTTTCCTTCCAGGGCCCCTCAAGATACTCACAGACAATAACACAGTGATGTGATACATCAGCAACATCCTTATCCTTATCTTATGTCTTATCTCCTTTGCAGGTTAGCCCTTCAGGTTTGGAATCTAGCTATCCAGTATCAGGTGACCCTTCAGGCAGTTTACCTTCCCTCAGATCAGAATATAGTGGCAGATTCTCTGAGCAGGTCTATAACACAATCCCATGAGAGGATGCTTCACAGGAATGTGTTTTTGGACAGTAGTCCACCACTGGGGTACTCCTCGAGTAGATCTATTTGCCTTCCCTTTGAATAGTCAGTGTTCTGAATTTTGTGCAAGAGTCCCATGTCCTGTGGCCTGGAACATGGATGCCCTCAAAGGGGCTATTTCCTTTTGCCCTTCCTTCTTTTTCTCTCAGTCCGAAGGGCCAGTTCAAGATAATACAGGATGCACCCAAAATCTTGCTGGTGACTCCCTTTTGGGCCAGACAGCATGGGTTTCTTCATCCTCTGCATTTAGCCAAGGGCAGTCATTACAAGTTACTTCACTGGGTGGACCTACTCACAAAAGACAAGGGGTCTCTCATCCATCCCTACTTGTCCATTCATCACCTGATGTTGTGGGTACTAGAGTTTTGATACTCTTCAGACACATTTTCTCTGAGGACGTGCTTTGGGTCCTGCGGGAGGCCAGGAAACTCGGCACAAGAAAATCTAATTTGTCCAAATGGAAAAGATTTTATATTTGATGGCTTTCTCATAACCTGTATCCATTTACTGTGGATGTTCCTTTAGATCTCTCTCATTTATTTATTTATTTCACATTTATTGACTAGGAATGTCTGGCTGAGCTATTGCCCGTGTGAATTGCTCAATGCTAGGTTGGCATATTCTTTTGTTAAGGCCTACCTATCAGCTATTTCTGCTTGTCTGTCTTTGACTCCCCTTTGGCCTGTAGATTTGAGACCAAACAGTTTCTTAAAGGCGTCCTTCACATTAGGCCTCCCAGGAAGCCTGCCCCTCCTTCCTGGGACCTTAATTTTGTTTTCGAAAAATTGACTCGGGCTGCTTTTGAGCCTGCTGCTTCAGCTTCCTTACAGCATTGTTCTTGGAAGAGTGTTCTTCTTTTGACCTTTACTTCTGCCAGATGGGTGTTTGAGTTGCAAGCCCTTATGACTGTTACTCCTTTTTTAGTTTTTCATAAGGGCAGTGTGTCCCTATGTACTAATCCTTCTTTGATGCATTAGGTGATTAATGAGTTTTCTCTTAATCAGTCTATTCATTTGCCCACAATTTTCCTTTCTCCACAATCTGCTAGTAAGAAGGTTTTTGCACACCTTGGATTTATGTAGACAACACCAATATTATTTGGATAAGATTTTCATAAATTTGAACAGCTTTTAGTTTCTTTTCATCCTAGGTCTTTAGGTTTGGCTGTTCCAAAGTAAACATTTTTTTTCTTGGCTATCTAAAGCCATCTCTTTTTGCTGTCCTTTTCACCAGAAGAGCCTTCCTTCTTCTGTTAAGACTCATTCCACTAGGGCTGTGGCTTCTTTTGGTATTCTTTATTTCAAGTGTTTGGATACTAATTGTATTCTTGAGACAGCTACCTACACTTCTGTGCATACATTTACCAAGCCCTATAAGTTGGATATGATTTCTAGGGCAGAGATGATTTGGCCAGGCCCATTCTTCATGGCTTCTGCTAGCCCTTCCTCCTCCCACTCTTCTTCATGGACTATTGTACATTCTTTATTGTAAAGGATACTGTAATAGTGATATGGAAAGACATAGTACAACTGTGTAAAATCTTACCCTAACAGTAGATGTCATTCTCTTCATTGTTGCAGTATTCACTGCCTCTCTCCTCCCCCTGGTATTTTTTCTGTCTAGATGTGCCTGTTACCTTATGCTATCCATAGACTGCTGTTCCTACTTCGGTTTTTCGGTTCTGAAGATGGTGCATCCAGACGCCATGCACGGGATGAATATGTATGGCGTACCCATTATTACTACCTAAAGCAGGGGTGTCCAACCTTTTCACTTGCAGGGGCCGCATTGAGTCAACAGAAATTGTCTTGGGGCCGCATGTAAAATATATCTTATAGTTAACTGTATCGCTGTTGCAGTCGACCCCCTGGCTGTATTGCAGGTGAATTTGAACAATGAATAAATGTAATAAATGCATAATATTTGCCCTAAAATTCAAATTCTCATTCTAATTCTTAAAATAACAGTTAACTCTAACATCTTAGTTTAACATCTTAGTTTATTTGTAAAAAAAGAAAAAAATAAATAACAGGTATGAACCCTTCAATTTGTATGAGATATCATACCTCTGATTTTGCTGGTTTCTTAAAGATGTCCATGTCTTCCATTATGTCCTTAATGTCCATATATTGTCCAAAGCACTCATGTATTCTTCTGTTTCTAGCTTTGGAATCTATCCCTGAAATTATTCAAGACATGCTACATCTGGTCAGGCTGGTCTGAAGATGAAAGAAGGTTCATCAGTGGTATTCTCAAACTGAGCACCCCTTTGGAAAGGCACATTTCTAGCTTTGGAATCTGTCCCTGAAATATGACACTGGCAATGTTTCTTGCTTTTGCACTGCTGTCTGGTCAGGCTTGTCTGAAGATGAAAGAAGGTTCATCAGTGGTATTTTCAAACTGAGCACCCCTTTAGAAAGGCACATTTTTAGCTTTGTAATCTGTCCCTGAAATATGGCACTGGCAATATTTCTTGCTTTTGCATTGCTGTCTGGTCAGGCTAGTCTGAAGATGAAAGAAGGTTCATCAGTGGTATTCTCAAACTGAGCACCCCAAATAACAGGAAATAAATTGGCCAGCTTGACCAGATGGGACCTGATAATTGACAGTCAATGGGGGCAAAAATAAGCAAAGAAAATATCCTACAAAATAAATTACTCACCATTGACATTCACCAAGTAATTACAAAGGTAGTAATTAATCCCAAAACTTGAAGATTGCCTTCCCTTAACAGTCTTATGTTCAACCTAAACAAGATATGTAGATGTGACTTTTTAGAAACCCCGAATTTCACCTGCATTCCACTCTGATATATAAATTAGTATATTTAAACTTGTATCCACAACATAGGGAAAAAAACCTTCTGAATCTGATCTAACCTATAACCATCCCTTGAAGTGAAAATAAGGCTGTGCCACTTTCCCAGCCCTGATCTGTTTTATCTGCTAATAAAAATTAACTCCATCCATACTGAAATTAGAATACTCCTGCTTGAAGCTTTGGGAATGCTCTCCTTTCTCAATTAGTGGGTATTCCATACTACGTAACATAGAAATTTGTTAAAAAATGCGGCTCAGATTGTGATAGATCCTTTCATTCTGCAACAGCTTGAAACACTGACTTTTTAAAATTCAGAATGAGAAACTCATAAGCTCAAATGCTCTAACTTAGGACCTACAACAAGCAATGTGTCAAAGTTTACAAAAAAAAAACAGTGCTTTTGTAGCACCTCAGAATTAATTTCCAGAACTTCCTCAAACATAACAGACCTTACTGTATTAGGAGCTCTCAAAGAGGCCCCACTTGCCTGGATAGACACCTTGCTCACATGTACTGAGCATGTCAGTAGGAGTGCTACTTACACAAAGTCTTCTAAAAATCTGATAAACATACTATACATACAGTAGTATGCACAAGCACAACTGGATAGACACCTTGCTCACATGTACTGAGTATGTCAATAGGAGTGCTACTTACACAAAGTCTTCTAAAAATCTGATAAACATACTATACATACAGTAGTATGCACAAGCACAACTGGATAGACACCTTGCTCACATGTACTGAGCATGTCAGTAGGAGTGCTACTTACACAAAGTCTTCTAAAAATCTGATAAACATACTATACATACAGTAGTATGCACAAGCACAACTGGATAGACACCTTGCTCACATGTACTGAGCATGTCAATAGGAGTGCTACTTACACAAAGTCTTCTAAAAATCTGATAAACATACTATACATACAGTAGTATGCACAAGCACAACTGGATAGACACCTTGCTCACATGTACTGAGTATGTCAATAGGAGTGCTACTTACACAAAGTCTTCTAAAAATCTGATAAACACACTATACATACAGTAGTATGCACAAGCACAACTGGATAGACACCTTGCTCACATGTACTGAGCATGTCAGTAGGAGTGCTACTTACACAAAGTCTTCTAAAACTCTGATAAACATACTATACATACAGTAGTATGCACAAGCACAACTGGATAGACACCTTGCTCACATGTACTGAGCATGTCAGTAGGAGTGCTACTTACACAAAGTCTTCTAAAACTCTGATAAACATACTATACATACAGTAGTATGCACAAGCACAAGAATTAAACATGTTCCCCAATGACCCATTCAGTGTGTTGTCCATGTATGCACAGTCAAGCACTGAAATGAAAAAGTTTCCCCAATGACCTCCTTCACTGCCTTAGACCCAAGAAAGATCCTCACCCAGTATCATTACTGCCCAGTTACCAAACAAAAAATAGAAGATAAAACAGATAAATACTGGATGCACAGTAAACACAAAATTACATCAAAATGAATCCTTTCCCTTAAGGATCTCTTAATTACGCACTTTCTCCATGTATGCACAAGCACCAAAATTAAACATTTCCCCCTAAGAACTCTCTCAGTAGTCTGTCCATGTATGCACAAGCACCACCAAATGACATCAAAATGAATCATTTCCCCCAAGGATCCCTTGCGTACTTTGTCCATGTATGCACAAGCACAAAAATTAAACATTTTCCCCAATGACCCCATTCAGTACTTTATGTATGCACAAGCACTAAAATAATTTTCTCCAATGACCCCTTCAGTCAGGTTTGTCTATGTATGCACAAGCACCAAAATGAAACACTTTCTCCCATGACCCCTTCAGCCAGGTTTGTATATGTATGCACATTGCACAAGCACCAAATTGAAACATTTTCCCCAATGACCCATTCAGACCTTCTTTGTGTATGTATCCACAAGCACTAAAATGAAAAACTTTCCCCAACGATTTTTTCATTGCCTTAAGAGTTTGTGTTCTTTGAACATAAAAATATTTCCCCATATAAAGCATACAGTCATTTCCATCCATCTTTGCTTACTTCAGTTAATGCAGATTTTCTTTCAAGTGGCTCTAAAATTGCATCAGTTCAAATGTAATTCTTTCCTGTAAAAACAGCTCTACTACGTAGCTAAAAAGCTCACTGTCTGCCCGTCTCTGAAAAGGTAATACAGGTGACTGTTGCCTTTTCCTCCTGTAAATGTCTTCATATGAACCGCTGCCATTCCTTACTGAATCTCGAATGCTTCTAGAATTCTTCACTCTTCGTCTTCCATATCACTGTGTACTTCAGACCAGCATGTGCACACCATAATTTTACCAGTCTACCATTTTCTAAACTAGAAGCCAGAATCAGAACATTACTATTACTACCTCTGAACTGTCCTCTCATACCTTCCTGCCAAAAGTAACACCATCTCTTTTTACTTAATACAAATGCCAAAGCAAAAGCTACACTGATAATAATTAGTTGAGGCCCATATCCTTAGTAAACATTTGTGATGCTTCACAATATGGTGACAAACTGTTACTACTGCAAATCATGATTCTCATCTACTTGTTCATCTTTTATTTCTTTTACTACTATGATTGGTCAGGAGTGAAAAAGTGTGCCCACTGTTTATATATCCAATGAGTATTGGGACAGGTCTGGCTCTTCTGTCACCATTAACTGGATTCAGTGGGTAATCAAAGTATAGAAATAAAATAAAGCAAGGAGGCATTGCCTAAAATTAAATCCTCTCTTCATAAAAATATCACCAGCTTTCATATAATAGCCACCCCTCCTTCAAATTCCTTTTGACCTGACTGACGTAAAACTTGAAACAGACCAAGGAGAAACAATTAACTCAAGCAGTAAACGAGAAAAATTAACCAAGGTCTGCAGTTGTGAACTTAACCAAGTGGCCAATCCTAAAACTGACTGAAAGAAAACTGTTGAGAGATTGACCAAACCGTTTAGTAAAGGACAAACTTGATCATTTTTTTAAATAAGGAATAACCCCAAATTTTACGCAAGATGACCGCTAAAGTGGGATGGCGGTGGAGTGATCTTCGTGCCCAGTATGTTTAATAAAGGAAAGGCCCCCCTTCTTCTGACTCTTGCCATGATCGCTAGCTCTGTACTATTTCAGCAATCCATTTGGATCCATTATGTGCTTTCTAATTCAAAAGCTCATGTAATAAATGGGCAAACAGAATGTACGCCTCATGCCCTACATGGCTTGACCTACACATGATATGCATGCCAAGTGGTAAAGCAAATGTGCACACTTAAGGGGTGAGCGCTAGGGCGGGAAGGGTAACCAGTCCACTGATGATTCATCGTGCACTTTAGTTTCTTAATTATTTCCAGCCTTGGAAGCAGTTGGTATTGTAAATTTGTGGTGGTAAATGTATGTATCTGTTGGTTTAAGTAAGACATCTGGAGTCGGACAGAACCAAAAGTAGTTGGTGACAGAGGGCTGAAGTCAGACACTGATGTTAAACAGTTAAAATATTGCTTTTATAAACTCAGAAAGTTGATGGAACAACAGGTTTTGCATTGTTGTTAGTAACTTCGGTTGTCAATGATTTGCCAGAGGGGAGAAAAAAAACAGTTTTAAGAATCGACCAGAACAAAATTATGCAGAATTCTAATCTAATCTATGCACTTATGGTGGTAAGTTAACTTTAACAAACATATAAGTAAGGCATATTGGAAGTAGGCATCCTTCTCATTCCTCCAAGAACCCAAAATCATCCATACCTCTGAACCCCAGTCTAACCTCCCACTTTCGAGTTCCACAAACCTGACTGATTCAAGACCCAACATGCTGCCTCCCTCACATACAACTGAATACAATTAAAGGATGTGAATGCCTCCCAGCTTGCAACTTCATCACCTGATGTCCTGGATGAATATCCCAAGGAATTGTCATTATTCATTCTAAATTCCAAAGATCTTGACAAGGAACCCCTTCCTAGTCAATCCAGTGGTAGTTGGACAATGGTTCCCTCCTTATAACGTAATTAGAAGGAAAAGCCAACTTGACAGGAAAAAGAAAAAAAAGAGGAATTTTTTTTCTTTACAAAAAAAAAAAATGCACTAAACTCCAAAGGTCTTTCTGTAGGACTAGAGCAGAGTGCATGTCTACCTCCCCCAAGCTTTGCTGTCAGTAATCAGGTGTGACAGTTGGGCAAGCTTCCTGAGGGAAAGTTTGATGAGTGCTAACCATGGTGACCATGAACCCAACACCATTCCAGGAAATTAAAATGATTAAATTCTCTGCCCCTTCTGCCCTGTTTCTGTACATTGGTTTCATTCATGCTGGGAATCCCCTTTGAAAACATTACCATAAATATGCCTGCAAAGTGTTTCTCTCATAATGCTCAATTTATATTTCTGAAGCAATTCTGAAACTCA
Organism: Protopterus annectens; assembly: GCF_019279795.1. Classification (NCBI taxonomy): domain Eukaryota; kingdom Metazoa; phylum Chordata; order Ceratodontiformes; family Protopteridae; genus Protopterus; species Protopterus annectens. Next base: position 528,481,604 of record NC_056738.1, on the reverse strand, counting down.
GTTGAATGTATATTTCTGACAAAAAATTTCAAACCTAGTCCCACCATTATTTAAACTACCCCAGTCTACTTAATGTCAAAAGAAAAATAAAGGTCATCATATTTCAAGTTTTGGCTGCATGAACACATTCTGAATGGGATAACTTATAGGAGGCAGATGTTTATGTGTAAGAGTCCTCAATTAATTTGCAAGGAGTAACAACCTGACATGGCTCAGTAGTTCACCTACTTGCATCCCTTTCTAATCTGATATCATAAATCACGCTCATACATTTAATTTATCTGAAGAACAGGCCTGCGAGCATAGCTCTCAACCTTCCATCGCCAAAATGAGGAACACTCGCCTTCATAATGTGGAACAATTGGGTAAAATGTGGAACACATACTTATGGCTTACTAACAACTTCAACTAGGAAGATCATAGGATGGTTAAAATATGCTGGTTTTACTTATAAAGAAGATCCTTAATTTTGATTTATGATTAATTTCAATTTACCATGGATTTCACTTAAAAAAATTTCTAACACTGAATGTGTGACAGACTCTTTCAATGTGGAACTTTGAGGAATTTTGAGTAACATGAACTTTTTAAGACCCCAAATGAAGTACGTTCCTTGTAAAGAGGTGCACTTGAGAGGTATGCCTGCAAGATTAATATATGGTATTAATTTACACTGACAGCCTTCAGGGTAAAGTGAGTATTCTCAGAGGCACACAGTAACAGATTAATAACTCATTCAGTTTTACAGACTGAGCCATGGCATGACTTAACCCATATGTTTTAGTTCCAGAGAGATTCATACGTCATCTATGGCTCCTATCAAATGTAAACAGCAGAGACCAGTGAAAATAAGCAGAAGCAACAGATTTGTGCAGACATTTTATACCAGTTTTGTGTTTCATCTTGTTGACCCAGTTAGGCCAGCTTAGAGCCTCTGGCATTTATTTATTTTCATTCCTTATTACAAGTTTAGCAAGGTTAAGAACTGAAATAAGAGACTGTGCTGCAGTAGAAAGGTTTGGTTTTAAACATGCTAAGCAAAATAGCTCTCCAACCATGACCCTTTGTCAAGGTCAAGTGCAACTGCAATTTAAATTATTGGACAATTCAACATTTTTGATAAGTAGAAGAAAACTGAACTACCCAGTGATAAAAGAATATGCAGACTGGACATCAGAATTGAACTCTTGACCCTGAAACCAATGAACGACAGGACTGCCTAAGTTCCTTAGTTAATGTTCACAGCATTCTGTTCCCCACAGACAATCAGCAAAATCCATTAGGGCTAACCATGCAGTTTGTATTACCATCGCACTACTCAACAATGCTGTTTTTAGTGAATGTAAATGTGTTTTACTGTGCATTTTCAACCAAAGTATTATAAAAGTAATTACATGATTAGAAGATAGTTAATGGGAACCCGGCTTAAAACATGCCTAAAACGGAGTCTTTCATTTTTGTGTAATAAACTGCTGTAAACACGCTGCTACCCATGTATTCTGCAGGATACATTTGCTTCTATTAACAGTCACTTTGTACAAAATCTGATCATAGCAGACTAAAACCTTGCTTTATAAATAATGCCTGTCTTCTGGTAGTTAGACTTACCTGATTAAATACTGTTTGGTCAGAGTTTATGTCCGGTTTAGACTTGGCTAACAACAGATTCGTCTTCCGAGAAACCCTACAGCCCAGCTCTTTGGCGCGAACACACAAGTCCTAGTCGGCACGAAAAACTAAACGGGAAGGATGCGTTTTGCGCATGCGCACAACAATTTTGCAGTTAAAGGTCGCAGGTGCAGAAAAAAAACAGGAAAAATGTGAAATTTGGACTTGAGGGTCGCGGGCCGCATGGAAGAGCTCTGAGGGCCACATGCGGCCCACGGGTTGGACACATCTGACCTAAAGGCTTTGGTATACTGGCCGGACATCAGGCTGCCTTAAGAAGGGGATCTCTATTGTAAAGAATACTGCAACAGTGAAGATACGGACATATACTGTTATGAAGAAGTTTTACACAACTGTACTCTTTCTGGAAAGTGATTATTTGCTGTACACCAGGCAGAGGAGAAAAAATGTTATGCCAACAATTAGGGGATGTTGAGAGGTAGGTTTGAGATTTAAGTTGCCTTATCCAGCTGTCTTCAGAATATTTTTTTCCTGGAAGATCAAAGATATTTTTTGATGCAGAACAGGCCAAGGAGGAAGTAAAAAAAAAAATTCCAGTAAAGAGTGAGCGAGCAAGCAGAAGTGTTCTCTGCTTCTCATTCCTTAGACAATAGCAAAGCCCGCAGTGAGGCTTTGCCTGTGAAACCTTGTCCATTGCTCTAAAGTGAAATGCTTGACAGAAAAAAACAGTATGGGAGCTTCCTTGAAGAATAAGGTCCAGCTTGGACTTAAACTAGAGATTCGCTTTGGGAAATGGAAAAGATCATGAATAAGTCCAACATGGCAAAATTTAGCCAATAAATGGAATGCTATAAAGCATCAGTCCCACTGGATGCAAGAATAAATGTGTGAAATGTGCATTTGCAAGAAAGGTGGCTGACAGACTGGAATTTTGTTGACCATGTTAAACTGGAGAGTGAACTGTAATGCGTGTACCCCACTTTGTCGTTAATGTGTAGAAGGACACTGAAAGGAATAAAGAAGTAACTGTAAGTAAAACAGTTTTTGTTCTTATTAATGTTTGTATAAAAATGTTATAATGTAAATTGCATGTTATATTCTAAAGCAGTTTTGTGTATTATGTACTCAGGAGTATTTTAAATGTGAGGTGGAGAGCCCTTATCACTGACTGCTATATATATATATATATATATATATATATATATATATATATATATATATATATACTAATGATATTAAGGTAAGCAAGTATTTTTCTTACTTGTAAGATATACAGGTTTTACACTGTAACAAGATAAGAACAGCTTGACGTAAGCAATATAAACTTTAGGCTGCTGGGGTGAAAGGTGGGATGTAAAATGTACTGATCATATTTTAAATAAAATTAAGGTAATTTCCAATTTTTACAGAGGTGGGTGTCTAGATTAATGTCCTTGCTTTAAAGTATAGACAGTTTTTTTAAGCAAATATGCTTCAAAACTAACAATAATGAAAGGCATGGAAGTGGCAAGTTTATTATATTTTTGAAGTTAGGTTCATAGGATGATACTGGGCTACTGGCCCGGAGGCCCTTATAAGCCTAGCCAAGAATTTTGCCCATGTTACCACAAAGTCAGCACCTGTTTCCCCTGTCCAACAGGGACACAGGTGGGATCCCAGGGGTGTATTTTCTGATGTTATGTTGTCCTATCTCACCTTCATTCTTACAATGATGGGGGCGGAGCTGATCCTCTGCTCCGACTTGGCCGAATACTTAGCTGAAAGTCTCAAACCTGGCTCGTGGCAAGAAGGTATCCCACAATGCAGTGGTGTAATTCCCCAGATCTCGTTTGCCACTTTACGAGGTTGGATGCGCTCATGTTGGCCGCGGCTAAGTTGTGTCAAATTTTTCTTATTACCTTGTCTAAAACTTGTTATATTTCCATATATATATTTTACCTTTTAGTTTAACTCTTTGTGCCTGTTTGCGGCTCGTTGTTAGGTTGTGATAGATGTTCTTCGTGTTTCACTGTTGCAGTCATCACATTTGGGTTATCTGCTTGCAGTAGCCCTCAGTCCACCTGATTATCAAAGTCTTGGGTCCTGCGTCCATTTCTGTCTCATCTTCTGTGATGTCAGGTAGTTAGGGGGTATAAAGCATGCAGCCGATGCCATTACATCAGTCTTTCTTGCCGTGCAGTGCCCGAAGCAGAAGCAGTTTGCAAGTGCCGGTCAGCCAACTCCTGAAATTTTCGTTTTCGAGTTTCAGAACCGAAGTCTTCAACTAAAGCTAAGTACCCCATTGGGGAAACTTTTTCTTGCTCTAAACCGATGTCAGTAAAAGTCAATAATTGTATTACTTGTGGAAAGCGAATACCTCATAAAGATTTTCATTTGTACTATATTCCTTGCCTAGGCCCTGCCCACGACATACCTCTCTATCAGTTTTGTACCTTATTTAAGTAACGAACTATTCATCGTCGGTATATTTTCGCTTCTAAATATTTTGGTACTCTGTTCAATTATCCAGATATGTCTTCGGTAAGCCATCCGACTACCGACATTCCAAAAAAACGCAAAGATAAAGACAGAGACAGGCCACCTAGGTCCAAAGCTGCCGACGAAACTTCTCCTAAGCCAGTCACCAGTTCTCCGGTACTCAGTGAGGTGCTTTCGCAGCCCCTGATACCAGCCACTTCAGATTCGTAGGCCTCTACTGAGACCCATTTGGAGTCCAGTATGCCGTGAGATGCTTCAACTGTGGAACCTGCAGATGTCTTTACCTTGGATGGGTCCGGAGCCGCTGTGCAGGGACCAGCTTCTGAGGGTGTATTCAGGCCTACTGACTTGCATATTAAACCAACGCCGTCTTCTTCTTCAAGGCCTAAAACTCGAACCATGCCTAGAAAACCGATGCCCAGACTGCATGGTTAGGCTTCTATGCCTAAAAAACAAATGATAAGAATGGCTGAAGACCTTATTACTTTAATCAGGGGAAGGCATACTTCCCCCTCTAAGGGACCTAGGACTGAATTTGCTTCTTCTGACCAGGATTCTGAAATTTCTGTTTCCTCTGATGACCAGGATTTACCCTTATCTATTTGTAAGGATTCTGATGCAGAGGACTCTATTCCCCCTGCTTCTCTCCCAGAGGATTTCTCTTTTTGTGAACCCTTGCATATTCTTAGGGAGCATTTTTGTTAGGAAAGTCAGGATGACTGTGACTCTAAAAAGAGGCTTAGGGATTTCTTACTCCTGCCCCAGCACAGGCCTTTAGCTATCCCTCCTGTAATCTCTGTGGTGAAAGGTATAAGTGCAGTGAGCTTAGAAAAAGAACCATGTTAATGAAGGGTTCAAATCCAGCTACTGGATGCTTTTAAAAAACTAGACATTGTTGATGATGCTTTTTCGGAATCTAGCTTGGCCCCTGACTCTTTACCTCCTGCTCCCAGAAAACCTGATAGATATTACAGGGTTCCTGCCTCTCACAAGTTCCTTTTTAAAAACCCTACTGTGGATCCTGATACCATTTCACAGGGACCCAAGGGCATTAAGGCTACTACTGCCAAAAATCCTACCCCCTCTGATAGAGACTCCAAGGCCCTGAATAGATGGGGTAAGAAGGCATATATTTCTGCAACCTTAGCCATTAGGGCATTAAATTGCCAGTTTCATATGTTAAAGTATCAGCAGCATATTATTGGATTGCTTAAACAGAAAATGATGTTGATTCCTGATTGTGCTGAAAACAAGGATTTACAGGATTTAATGCATTCTGCTGAACAGGTTGGAAAACGTACTTTGCAATGTGGTTTTGATTCTCTAGAGGCATCTTGCAGAGATGCTGTCACTGGGTCTGTACTTAGAAGGAATGCTTGGCTTAAGGAGCAATCCTTGCCAGATCATGTTAAAGCTAAATTGCTAGATGCTCCCTTAAGTCAGGACTGCCTGTTTGGCAACAAAGCAGAAGAAGTTCTTAAATAGATGGAGGAAAAAGCTAAATCTATGCAAACTGTTAAAGATTTCCTACAAGTACAGCCTCCAAGATTTAGTAGGCATTGGCCCTCTAAGAATTGGTCCTTTCCTGCCTCTTCCAGGCCTACTCAGTCCAAACCCAGAACCAGCAGAACACCCAGGCATCAGTCCCAGGGTACACACAGGACTAAGCAGTGGGGGGCTCCCACTTCCAAATCAGGGAGTAATAAGACTCCTCCCTATGGTAAACTGTCTCAATGACTTAATTTTAAAACTTCCAAGCACTTCTCAACTGACTGCTCCTTTGGGGGGAAAGATTGCTCTGCAGGCAAAAAACTGGGAACTCATTACCCAGGACAAATGGGTTCTAAATATAGTTTCCCAAGGATACAGATTTCACTTCCACACTTTACCAACCACAAACCCCAAATCAGTGGGCAGAGTCTCAAAAGCAAGTACTCTCTCTCTTAAGCATAAAGGCTATTCAGACTGTACCAGAAGAGGAAAAGGGACAATGTTTCTACTCAAGACTTTTCCTGGTACCCAGAAAAGACAATTCATGGCGTCCTGTCCTGGACCGTTCTACCTTAAACACCTTTTTTGGTGATTCCAAAATTCAAGATGCTAACTCTTCACCGGTTACTTCCTATGCTAGGCAAGGATGCCTGGTTGGCAACACTGGATTTAAAAGAAGCCTACCAGCACATCCCAATCAGGGAATCTTGCAGAAGATACCTACGCTTCAAAGCAGGCTACATGCACTATCAGTTCTCTGCACTGCCCTTTGGCTTATCTACTGCGGCCAGGGTGTTCACAAAGTGCCTAGCTCCAGTCATTGCATTTTGCAGGCAAAGAAATATTCAAATATACCCATACCTGGACAATTGTCTAATTCAGGCAGAAAGCCAGGACATACTTCTGAATCATCTGGCATTTGTACAAATGTTGTTAACTTGTCTGGGGTACACCATAAATGAAAATAAATCACTTCTGGTACCCTGTCAACAAATTATTTTCCTGGGAGCAAGCTGGAACACAGCTTGCCAGATGGCTTTACTCACGCCAAAGAAACAAATTAATTTGACAACTTACTTCAAACTAGTGGCCACAAAAACCCTACTATCTGCAAGGCAAATACTGTAAGCCTTGGGGTTCATGGTCTCGTGCATTCTACTAATTCCATATGCAAGACTGCATATGAGGAAACTACAGTGGTATCTAAAAAGCCTATGGTGTCAACATTCTCAGGATCTAGAAGCAATGATTCCTATCATACCTGGTCTACGGTTAGAATTCCTTTGGTGGGCAGAGGCCTACTACCAAAACAAGGGACTGTCATTCACTCTACCCCCTGCCACCCAAACCCTAACAACAGACGCATCAGACTATGCATGGGGGGGGGCTCACCTGGCAGGGAAGTGCATTCAGGGCAAATGGAACCCAAGTCAAATGCACCTGCATATCAGTCAAAAAGATATGTTAGCTGTACAGAATGCTCTAACAGCCTTCAAGGACCACATTCTTCCAGGACAATTAATGGTAAAGATGGACAACACCACTGTTGTGTGGTACATAAACAAGCAGGGGGGTACCCATTCTTACCCACTCTGTGGACTAGCCATGGCTCTCTGGAACACGGCCTTGAGCTACCAAGTGCATCTACAGGCTCAATTCCTGCCAGGAAAACTAAATACACTGGCAGACAAGCTAAGCAGAAATCTCATGGACCCACAAGAGTGGAAACTGGCACCAAAGACTTTAAACATGTCGATCAACAAATGGGGGAGCCCAGATATAGACCTGTTTGCCTCCCCCCAGAACTACCAGTTGGACAAATTCTGCACAAGGACTCACCACAAACAAGCTTGGAAAGTGGATGCTTTGTCCTTCAGCTGGAAAAAATCGATCAGTTTATGCCTTTTCTCCTTTGCCTCTCCTCTCCAAAGTACTACTAAAGGTCAAACAGGACAAACCAAGGATGATACTGATTGCACCAGACTGGCCACGCCAACACTGGTACCCCCTCTTGCGCACTGTGTCATAGCTAGCTTCTTGGCACCTGCCACAGACTCCTACCCTGCTGTCACAGCAGGAGAGCCAGATTCTGCACCCCCAGCTTCAAACCCTGAACCTGGCAGCCTGGCTAATTACCTAATCTCTCCATTACCATCCCTCAGTAAACAAGTGTTGGATGTCATTTTGGAGGCAAGGAGGCCTAGTACTAGAAAGTCTTATGCTGAAAAATGGAAAAGATTCTGTGCCTGGAACCAAACTCAAGGGATGGCCACAGCAGTGCCCAATTTACCTCAGATTCTTCAATACTTAACTGAGATGGTTCACAAGGGCCTTTCCTTTTCCTCCATCAAAATTCACGCCTCAGCCGTTTCAGCTCATTACAACACAGAACCACCCCTCTTTTCTTACCCACTGCTTAAGCAGTTCCTCAGAGGGGCCAGAAACTTAAGACCAGCCAGGAAAGCCCCAACTCCAGCCTGTGACCTTAACTTTGTATTGGAAAAACTCACTCTTCCTCCTTTTGAGCCAGCTGCAACTGCAGAGTTAAAATTCCTTTCTTGGAAAACAGCTTTCCTTTTAGTAATCACTTCAGCAGGAAGGGTATCGGAATTACAAGCTGTTATCGTAGTGGAGCATTTCATCATCTTTCATGCGGACAAGGTGTCCCTCAGGACCAATCCCTCCTTCATGCCCAAGGTGGTATCCAGTGTGGCTCTTAATCAATCCTTTCATTTGCCAACCTTCTTTACTAATCCACAGAACAAAGGGGAACGGATACTGCACTCCTTAGATGTGCACAGACAACTTAGATTTTACTTTGACAGGACTAAACCTCAAAGGAAATCTGGACAACTGCTGGTGGCATTTCCTGCAGAGGCAGAGGGGAAGGCCATTTCAAAGCAAACCATTTCTAAATGGATAGGCCATTACATTCATTTCTGCTATAAGCACCATGGAAAACCTATCCTACAGGGGACTAGACCCCATTCAACCAGGGCTGCATCTACCTCTACAGCCTTCCTCAGAGGTGTCCCTACCAGAGACATCCTAGTAACTGCTACCTAGAGATCTGTACATACTTTCCCCAAGCATTACCATTTACCTTTTTTCTCTAAATCCAGAGCTGGCTTTGCCACTGCAGTCTTGCAGGGCCTTATAGCTGGTCCTAATGCTATCTAAATGCCTCCTCCCATCCTTAGCTTTGGGAATCTACCCAAATGTGATGACTGCAACAGTGAAACACGAAGAACATAGTACAGTTGTGTACACTTACCAAAAATTTAGATGTTCGAGTGTATTCACTGTTGCAGTCCTGGTTACCCTCCCTCCGGCCCCCTGACTTCTTTTGGCTATACCTCTATTCTCCTTTACTATGCTTAAAAACTTTTTGGTGTATTTGCTTTTTTGTTGGCGGTATAACCTTGTATATATATATATATATATATATATATTATATTTAATTGCTTCCCATTAGGGGGGCACCTGACATCTGGGGCAAGAAAAACTGATTTAATGGCATTGGCTGCATGCAATATAGACTACCTGACGTCACGGAAGATGAGACAGTAACCAACGCAGGACCCAAGACTTTGATAATCAGGCTGACTGAGGGCTACTGCAAGCAGATAACCCAAATGTGATGACTGCAACAGTGAATACACTCAAACATCTACATTTATGGTAAGTGTGCACAACTGTACTTTTTTTCCCCTTTAGCGTGGCTTTTGCCGTCGCTTTGTAGGCCCCTTTTGGTATTAGGTGCAGTGGTTATTGTTCATTTGTTGGTCTATTTATAGCTTGTTTAAGTTAGAGGGCTGTTAGTATTTTATTGTCTTGTCCAAAAGGATAAATAGAGCCGTTTAAGTTAGAGGTTCTATTTTTTCTCCCCTGTTGTCACTCCTTGTGTTGTTCTGTAGTTTTAGCTATATTAGCCTTAACAACATTTTTTCTTCTTTTGTTGCTTTGTTGTTGCTGTTGGCTTTAGGGTCTTAACATGAAAATGTCCAAAGACCAGAGAGAGGGAGAACACAAGCCTTCGGGCTTTAAAAAATGTCAGAAGTGCTCGCAAAAAATGTCCATCACGGATGGACATGTTATATGTGTTTATTGCCTTGGTGCCATTCATCTCCAAGAAGACTGCACATTTTGTCATTCTTTTAGTGCTAGAGTACTTCAAGAAAGGAGAAATAAGTTGATTCTGAAAGGGCTCTTAAATCCTTCTTTTGAGGAAGCCATCCATAGTTCTTTTTCCTCTTCTTCGTCTCCTTCCTCTAAAAAGGATATGTCTCACAAAAGATATTCTCCAGCAACATTGGCTCAGTCGGAGCCACCGGTCAAACCTCCTAAAATTTCAAAGTCCACTACTTCCTCGTCTCCACAGTCCTTGGAGCCGTCGGAAGTCCTTTTGGTTGATAGGCTTGGCACTTCATCTCCAAATCCTTCGGAGCCACAAGATACCTCCACTCCAAGCCAGTCCATTGATATTTTGCTGGTTTCTCTGACTTTGAGATCACCAATCCTTTATAGGTACTTGATCTTCTTCCCTATCTTCCAGGTTTACAAGGAGTTTATCAGATGATGACGTGGAACGGGTGGTGCATAGACTCCTCAAGTCGTCGGCGCTGACTAAATTATTCTCAACTCCCACCCATTTGGTCTCGGAGCCTACTTTGCCCACAGTTGTTCCTCCTCTGAGCCAAGCTGGTTCTTCGGAGCCAGAGTGCTTGGTACCACTTACTGTGGACCTGTCGGTTCCGGGACCCCCTTCGGTGTTCATGGAGCCGACATCTGCTCTCACTCTCTCGGCTCTGTCCAGTGAGTCTGGAAGTCGGGGTTCCCTGGTCAGCCCTGGGGGGCATTCTCGGCCCTGATCTTCAGTGCCGAGTCTACCTCTTGGAGCGTCGGCCCGGGTTAGCTCGGTTCCCACATCAGCCTCTGGTCCGATCTCATTGGCTCCGTTGCCTTCCTCTGTCTCCTCTGAGCCAGGGGAGTCTTCAGAGCCGGCGGGATCCTCCTTTGAGCTGATGAGGAGCGTGCTGTCTACCCATTCAGCACCACAGAAGGATACCAGTACTCGTCCTCCCAAGGCACCAGCTACTGTCTCAGCACCACTCATTCTTCTAGACAGCAGAAATCCAGAGCATCAGGATCCCCCATTGGGCGAACCCCTCTCCTCCAAGGCCTCCCCAGAATATCCTTCTGAGGAGCCACCTCAGAAGAGAACCTGCAAGAGGAAGCATGTTGACTCCCCAGATGAGTCCATCAATTCAGACACTGACCTCGATGTGTCGGAAGGGTCCCCATGGTCGTTCTCTGACGATATCTCATTTGCAGATATTCTAGAGATCCTCAAGCAAAGAGGCGGCTGGCAAGCCACTACCCCTTCTGATGAGGAGTCAGTGTACCTGAAGGCTTTTGGGTCTCAACCTTCAGCCTCCTGGGTGTCTCCGCCTTTCAATGAACTAATGGACATGGTTAGTCGAAAGGCGTGGGAGTCACCCAACACTATGGAAATGGTCCCTCGGATGTCAAACAAATTTTTGTCAGCTCCTTCGGGCAAAGACTTTCTAACAAAGGGGGTATCCATAGATGCTATGGTGGTGGCAGCAGCCACCAAGAAGAACTTGCAGAGACTTCCTCATCTGTTCATCCTCTGAATAAAGACTCTCGAACGATGGACAGATACGGGAAGAGTATCTTTTCTTCAGCGACTTTCTCACTGCGATCGCTGAACTACTTATCCCATTTTATGAGGCTACAAAGAGATCTCCTGAAAGAGCTAGGAGATGCTCTACAAGGTTCACTAGTTGCGAGGGTGAATGAGAAAGTCTCCTCCCATCTGTCCATCTTAAGTTCCATTGTAAACTCCTCCATGAGGATTATATCATATGCAGCAGATGGAGCGAGCAGGGCAGCGGGTTCTGGAGTTTCCCTTAGGAGACACTCCTGGATGCGCTTGTGCAGTTTTACAGAGCCCTTTAAGTCTACCTTTACTAACGCCCCTTTTGATGGTTCCTCACTCTTTGGACCCAAAGTAAAAGACATTCTGACCCGGTGTGATCAGGAAGGGAACACTCTCTCTGCCGTTGGAGTACATTTTTGTGTACCTTCAAGACCTTATCCTGAAGGTCAGAAGAGTGGAAAGATGTGGTTCAAAAGATCCCATAGATTTTTCCAAGACTCACGGGGTGATTCCTTTCCCAGGGGCAGAGGGGGAGGTAATAATGGTAGATGCCGCCCCAGAGGTAGAAGGGGCCTGCAAAATCAGGGTGCCCGTGATTCCTTTCGCAGACGCCCTTATCAGCGCTCCTGAAAAGAGGCCCAACTGCTCTACTCTGGAGGCAGTCAGGGACGTTTATCAGTGTACCCAGAAGCCTGGCAAAATATCACAAATGATAATATCCAGAGGATACTCCATCCCTTTTTCCAATCCTGTTCCACAGACCAAAACAATTCCAGATGTACCACCCAATCTAAGGGAACAAGCAACTATAGAAATTCAAAATTTGCTCCACAAAAGAGTCATCCAAGAAGTCTCCGCAGACAAAATAGGATTCGGAAATTACTCAGGATTCTTTTTTGGTGCCAAAAAGAACAGGGCACTGGAGGCCCATATTAGACGTAAGCAAGTTAAATGAATCTGTCAAGAAGTCAAAGTTCTGAATGGTGACACTGCAGTCTATACTTTCCTTTTTAGGGAAAGACAATTGGATATGCTCAATAGACCTTCAAGATGTTTACTACCACAATAAAATGGACAGGACATCAAGAAGGTACTTACACTTCCGGCTGGGAGCCAACTATTACCAGTCCAGAGCTCTGCCCTTTGGTTTCACTACAGCCCCCAGAGTTTTCACCAAATGTATGGCAGTAGTCACGGCTCACTTGAGACGTCTAGGATTCCACGTGTTTCCCTATCTAGACGACTGGCTCCTATCTGCCACCACCAAGCATCTACTTCTACAAGCCAGGGACCTAACTTTGGACATATGCAATCAGCTGGGCATTATAGTAAATTTTCAAAAGTCTGCCTGGTTGCCTTGTCAACATATTACATTCATAGGTGCAGATCCAGACACTTCATCCATGCTAGCACGTCTTCCAACAAAGAGTTATAGCTCTCAGACAGCAGATACTTCACCTCCTTCCCAAGAACAAAGTGAAAACAAAGATAATTTTAAGATTATTAGGAACAGTGGCCTCCACGATTACACTGGTCCCTCTTGCCAGAATGCACATGAGGATCCTTCAATGGCTGTTATTCTCCCAATGGTCACTTCAAGAGCTTCCAGTGTCTCATCTGATCAGAATAATGAAATCTTGCAAGAACGACTTAAGACGGTGGATAAACTTGACAAGAGGCAGACCCTTTGTCCCACCTCAGCTAATAGCTACAGTGACCAGGGACGCTTCCCAGATAAGGTGGGTGGGCATTATCTGGGACGAACAGTCCAAGGTACATGGTAAGAACATGAAGCTCACTTGCATATAAATGTTCTAGAGATTAGAGCAGTGCTTCTTGCGTTGCAAGCACTTAAAGACTCTGTCCCTCTAGGGACTATTGCGATTCAGTCAGACAATATGCCTGTAGTTTGGTACATAAACAGGCAGGGGGGAACCATATCTTACCCCCTTTGTCGGGAAGCCCTAGGAGTATGGCAATGGGCAGTTTCTTCCCAGCGCTTTCTAATCGCAATGCACATTCCGGGGAAGTCCAATGTGATAGCAGACAAGCTGAGCAGAGCAATCCTAATGCCTCACAAGTGGTCTCTCAATCACAATGTAGCGGAAATGATTTTCCAAACATGGGGACAGCTTTGCTGCGATCTCTTTGCCAAGTGCAGCAACTACTTTACCCTAATCCCCCCTCTGAGAGAGACACAGAGAGATGCTCTTGCTCACCATTGGCCCTCGGGACTTCTATATGCCTTTCCACCATTTCCTCTCATACCCAGAGTAATTCAGAAAGCACAGTGCTCGGGAAGCAGGATAATTCTCATTGCTCCTTACTGGCCTCGCCAAGTTTGGTTCCCCTTATTTTGGCCTCATCTTCAGGAGAAGCCTTGGATTCTGGACCCAGTGTCAGATCTGCTGACTCATATGTCAGGGGGAGCGTCATCCTTCTCTCCACACCCTAAAACTGACAGCTTGGCTGCTCCACTTCCCAATTTAGCCAGGCTTCACAATTTCCCTCCTATGGTTAGACCTATCTTAATGTCCTCGCACAAAGCTTCCACTAGAAAGCTGTATTCTAGTAAATGGAAAAGTTTTTTTCCTTTGGGCTCAAGATAGGAACATCGATCCTTATTCTATACCTATTCATTCTATTTTGGAATTTTTGGTGGAACTTTTTCAACAAGGCTCAGCTGCAGCAACCATCAAGGTCCAACTTGCTGCAATTTCAGATTTTCATATTGGCGATTCTACTTCCAACTTAATGACACACAGGTTGTGTAGAGCCTTCCTAAAAAGTGCTTCCTTATTAAGACCTCCCTTTAAGGAACCCTTTTCTCCTTGGGATCTACATTTTATTTTGTCTCATCTCACGTTACCTCCCTTCGAGCCCTCTTCATCTTCAGACCTCAAGTTCCTTTTCTGGAAGACCTTGTTTCTGGTGGCTGTAACATCTGCTAGAAGGGTGTCAGAATTGCAAGCTCTTTCTATTAAACCACCATATTTGATTTTTCATAAGGATAGGGTATCCTTACGTACAAACCCATCCTTTCTTCCTAAAGTCTCTTCTACAAACAACATAAACCAATCCATTGAACTTCCAGTGTTCTTTCCTAATCATAGCAACAAGGCAGAGTACAAATTACATCAACTGGACATGCATAGACAACTCAGATTCTATTTGCATAGAACCAAAGACTTTAGAAAATCTGACCAATTGTTTGTGTCCTTCTCTGATGCTAAAAAGGATCCTCAGTCTCAAAAACTACTCTTTCCAATTGGCTTTCAAATTGTATTATATTCGTCTGTAACTCAAATCACAAAGATTTACCTTTCAAAGTGAAGGCTCATTCCACTAGAGCTATGGCTACGTCATCTTCTTCTCAAGCCAGAATTCCCATGGATAATATTTGTGCAGCAACTACTTGGTCTACTCCACATACTTTTATCATGCATTACAAAGTGGATTTGGCCTCCAGGGACAGGGCATCCTTTGGTTCCATGGTGCTTAAAGGTGGACTCCTGTGAGCCACCCAGGGAAAAGGTGCTAGGGACGCTGTCCCATCCTTGTAAGAATGAAGGCGAGATAGGACAACATAACATAAAGAAGTTATGTACTCACCATAATGTTCCAAGTTTGTTGTGCATCTCGCCGTTCATTCTTACAAACCCTCCCTCCTTCCCCCCACCAAAGATTCCTTGTGGGCCTGATAGATTTTTTACTACCTTCAGGAGTTTTTTGTCTCAGCTTGTTTCTCCTTCCAGTATATATAGTATGGACTTGGATACATGTTTATATGTATATGTTTGTAGATATGTATATAGTGTACATATTGTTCAGTATTAGCAGCAGCTGCGGTGGTGCAGCGGTAGCATTGTCACCTCACAGCAAGAGGTTCTCCCGTTCGATTCTCGGCTGGAGCGCCTTCTGTGTGGAGTCTGCATGTCCTCCCTGCGGTCGAGTGGTGTTCAAAAGACATACGTGAATAGGGCGTGCCTTCGTTGAAGGTTGGGCATCGGGCTGACACCTCGGCACCGTAAAAATCGACTGCCAATCATTAGCGGACCGGAGTTCCGCTGTGGCATCCCCTAACCAGGAAAAGCCAAAAGAAAAACAACAACAACAAAAAATATTGTTCAGTATTAGCAGCAAACAAGATCTGGGGAGTTACACCACTGCATTGTGGGATACCTTCTTGCCATGAGCCGGGTTTGAGATTTTCAGTTAAGTATTCAGCCGAGTCGGAGCCGAGGATCGGCTCTGAACCCATCATTGTAAGAATGAACGGCGAGATGGACAACAAACATGGAATGTTATGGTGAGTACATAACTTTTTTTTCCCCATCCAGTTATCCAGGTTCCTCTTAAAGAGGGTTAGAGAAGTACTCTACTTGACATGGAGAGGGAGTCTATTCCATAGATGGGGGAGTCTTTGGGACACAAATGTATCCCACCAACAAGTTCTATTAATGTCACAGACCAGGCTGAGGCCTTGCATGCGGGTTGCGAGAGTGGAGTTTGACTTATTGATATGCAGTAACTCCATCATGGCTGAGTCTAAGATGGCTTTGTATGCCAAACACAGGTCACCTCTGCGCAGTCTGTATGAGACTGAGTATAGGGACAGGGCTTTTAGCCTATCTGTATAGGATAGGTGTTTGAGACCCTGGATTTTCCTGGTCAGGAACCTCTGTGGTCTCTCCAGCTGCTGCATGTGCTTGACAAGGTATATGCCAAAGGGGGCATTGTACTCGATAATGGGACTGATAAGGGAGGAGTATAGGGATGTTATGACCTCCTTGTTCTTGGATGAAATACCCTTACTTATGAGGTGGGCCCTGTAGAAAGCCTTACGTACACTGGAGGCAACTTGGTGGTCAAAAGTCAGGTTGCTGTTAACCTGGGTGCCCAAGTCCCTCACAACTGATTGAAACAAACAAAAAATACTATCTTGTTTGCTTGTTTCCCACCTTTCCTAGCTAGTATAGTCCAGATCCCAGGCTTTGCTGGTTTCAGAACTTTATTTTATGTGTTCAGAGCTATCCAGACCTTGCTGTGGTATAGGGAAGTCTTACTGCTTACCATTGGGAGTGGTGAGCATTGTACTGCCTATCTAACACTAGAGGGGTGGTTTCTAGCTCTGAAATTGTAATTTTATTAGCCATTTTGGGCTGATTTCTATCTCTTTCAACTTTCTGGCTTAAAAATGCACGTGTTTGTGCATTTTTAGCACCATGTAGCACAGCAGGGCTATGGTTAAACTATTCCAAGTGCCAGAAAGTCTGCTCTTCAAATTTTCCCTTAGAACTAGCTGGTTTCTCAGTAGTAGCACTAAAATCAGAACCCCTGTGACTTAACACTTGCTCTAGAACCTGCTGGAAAGCACTAGGAAGCCTTAAACTGATATAATCACTCAACTCTCCTTGTTAATAAGGAGAAATTAATCATAGACACTAAAGAGCCTATAATTGCAAAGTACCTTGCAAGGGTAAGGGAAAACAGCTCTCGTACTTTACAAAAAAAGCACCTAAACAGGCATGTCCAAGGGTCAGCTTCCGGTGATTTCTCCTGTCCACCTGGTGAATCTGGGTATACTGGGGCAATGCAGCAACTGCCTCATGTACACAGACAGCCCTCTTCTTCTACCATCCAACACTACAACCTGTGAGAGATGCACTTACATAGCCAAACTAGAAGCAAAGCTCTCTCCAGCCAAGATTGTGCTAGACAGTCAAGAGGAGAAGGTTAACAACTGCACTACACCTCTAGCAACACATAGCCCTTCAAAACCCACACCATCAGCACCCACACATAGCAACACTAAACCCACATATGCAGAGGCCCTTAACATTAACCTGCCCAAGCAACAAGGACCTCCGAAGCTGAAACGCAAACAAACACCAGTCACAACCAAAGTGACACATAGCTCACAACACCAGTGTGCCACCCAACAACAGTCTCTAAGGCATGACAACGTACCCAACACTTTAGTTATAGGTGACTCTGTAGTCAGGCACACTGATGTCCCACTCGCCAGGCTGAGCAAGGAGAAAATTACAGTCAGCTGCCTGTCGGGTGCCAGGATCCACCACATAACGCATGCACTCAAATCACTCCACAACAAGTACAAATACAACTCTGTCATTGTCCATGTTGGAGTGAATGACTTGAGACATACCTCCCTGGACTACATGAAAAGAGACATGGAAGAGCTCTCGGATCATGTGGCCCAGGCAGGTATGATCCTAGACCTGAGTAGCATCCTGCCTTCGCCCAGAATGATACCACAGTATAAGGACAAAATGATTGACTTCAGCAATTGGCTAAGCTTCTGGTGTCATTCAAAGGGGATCTAGTATCTGTCTGCCTGGGACATTATGATCGACAAACCACAATGCTTTGCCAGAGATGATCTGCACCTGTCACCCCTGGGATTCAGGTTACTGGGTAAAGCTCTTGCCACCCCTATAGTGCCTTTTTTAGGCAAGGTTCAAAGGACAAAACCACCACCGTAACAGATACAAGCATGCAAAATCTGAAGGCAATGCTACTCAATGCTAGAAGTCTAAACCTCAAAATGCACTCTCTTGAGGCACTCCTAAAAATGGAGAACATCGATATCTGTGCAATAACTGAGACCTGGTTCAAGACTCCAGAGAGCACCCCTGTAATACCAGGCTACAACTCTTACCACACTTTTTGGCCACCAAACCAAGACCGAAACACTAAAGGTGGAGGAGTGTCCATATTCACCAAGGATATTCACACCTCCAGGCTAGTTGCCCAACACAATGCATCTGAAATTCTCCAGGTGCAACTAACACTAGGTTAGACTGCAATCCAAATTGTAGCTTGTTACAGATCCCCCACCATGTCCCAAGATTCTCACTACACCTTTCTAAACATACTGGAAAATATTAAGATACAACCAAACACCCTAATACTGGGTGATTTCAACTACCCTGCCATTAACTGGGAAAACTACTCGGGTACCAACACCTTTTCCCAACAGTTCCTGGAATTCATAAATTCCAATGCTGTGGATCAATGAATATGTTGTCCCACCAGGGGCTCCAATATCCTAGACCTGGACATTACCAACATGGGAGATAGATGCTCCACACTAGTGGTCACCCCTCATTGGTCAGGTCTGAGCATAAGCAAATCACCCTTGACATCCACATCCCACCCCCCAGTAAGGAAACCTCTGTAAAAAACTTCTCTAAAGCCAACTTCATGCTACTTAAGTCAAAAGTGACAAACTTCAGGGCACCCATGCTGAAAGTTCGACTGCTGAATCCTACACTAAGGCACTGTACGAGCACATCCACTCGTGCATGAATCGTGCCATCACAAATAGAACCAAGACGCTCTCCTCCAAAAAAAGGAAGCCAATCTGGTGGTCCCCTGCCATAAACAAACTATACAACAGATGGAAGAAACTGTTGCAGAAAAGAGGAAAATCCCAGGATGCAAAAAACTCCCTTACCAGCCTCAGTAAGAAGCTGAGATCCCTCATAAAATCCTCCAAAGCTAGTTACAAAAATAAAGTTGCCAAAGATTCCAAAGACAACCACAAGGCATTCTATAGTTATGTCAAGAATCTAAATGGCAATGCTCAGATCTGCTCTGAGCTACAACAGAATGACATTAAATATACTGATCCCAAGGATATTGCCAATATCCTGGCAGATCGATTTAGTGCCAACTTCACCTCCCCTCTCACCCCCTAAATGGCCCATCTCAATACCAAAAGATTGCCAAATTCCAGTAATCACGGCCACACGGGTAGAAACCACACTCTCCAAAGCTAAGAATACAGCATCCATGGGACCAGATGACATCCCGGGCTGTGTACTACATGAACTACAAAATGAACTAGCACCTCACCTAAGTGTCATGTTTAATCATAGCCTCATCTCAGGCTTCGTGCCCATTGAATGGCGCACAGCTACAGTTATCCTACTCCACAAGGGGGGATCCACCTTGGATCCCGGGAACTACCATCCCATCAGTCTGACTAGCCTGATCTGCAAGGGCATGGAATGAATTATCATGGAACTTATAACAAAGACATTGGCAACCTTCAAACACTGGACCCTACCCAGTTTGGGTTAGTGAAGGGACAATCTTGTCTCCTGAACCTGATTGACTTCTTCGAATAAGTTTCCAGAGCTGTGGACGAGGGTAAGGCGATCCACACAGCCTATCTGGACCTCGCCAAGGCCTTCAACACCATCCCCTACTCTGGAATCATAGATAAACTTACTAAGCTGGGCATAAATCCCTACATCACTCGATGGGTTGCCAACTGGCTTACTGACAGCACCCAAACTGTAAAAGTAGCTGACTCCAAATCCAGCTCCAGACAAGTGGAGTACCTCAGGGTTCAGTCCTGGGACTGCTATTGTTTGGCATCTACTTCTCTGAAGTACAGGCCAACACTAAGGGAATCTGGTTAACAAAGTTTGCAGATGACTGCAAACTGAGAGCCATTATTGAATCCCCAAATGATGTGGATATTCTACAAAAGTGCCTTACAGAAACAGATGATCTGAAGTAGGCAGACTTCATTTGTCTGCAACCTGTGGGTATCGGATCCGACCTCGGATCCGAGCCGGCATTTCAAAAGCTTAGGCTCCGAGCTCCTAGCTCCTCCCTCTTACCCATAACCCCTTGCCAAGCCCTGACTGACCTCAGATTTCGTTTGCCGCTTTCAAGTTGCGACGGATTCCTTGAGCTCCTGGCGAATTTTTTCAGATAAGTTTTTCTGACAGGAAAATTTTCGAAAATCTTAACTTTTTTAATTTAATTAGTTAGTAGTGATTGTGTTAGGCTTTCCTCTCTCTTTATTTTAAACTTTTCTCGGGTTTTCCATAGTTTGTGTGTGTGTGTTTGTTTTAGGCCTGTTAGGGCTTATCATGTCTGAAGCCCATAAGGCTGTATTCTCTAAATGTACCGAGTGTGGCCATAAGCTGTCCCCAGCGGATGGCCACACTGCAAGTCATGCTTGGGGTTGAACACCTGTCATCTGGTTGTACCATTTGTGCAGGGTTCAACCCCCGAGCTTTGAGGGAGCGGAGGTCGAAGCTGGTGCTGGCGGGACTTCTCCCTCCAGACACCGCTTCGGCTTCTGCCCCTTCTACTCAGCAAGCAGTTGCTGTGGGCTCTCCTCCTCCGGCTGGGACTCAACCTCCCTCTAAGATGCTGGAGGAGAGAGAGTCTTCTAGGGAGAGAGAGAAGAAGAAGAGGCACAGGGAGAGGCACCACAAACGGAGAGCTGAAACCTCCAGTTCGGCTCCTCCATCTAAGCGGGCCTCCCCTGTGCCTTCTAGCTTTCCTCCTCCTCGGCTCCACTCCCCTCGGTTCTCTCCTGGGCCCGAGGAGGAGGAGGCTAGCCCTTCAGCGAGGTCCCCGAGGCGGCTATCTAGGTCCGCTTCGGTGGCCTCCACCAGATCCACATTCTCTATGAGCGAAGCAGATATGGACCGGATGATGAGGAAATTCATCCAGGCCCAAATGCAAATGGGAGTGCTCCTAGCCCCCCCCCCCATCCGGGAGGGGCTTCGACCCCTTTTTTCGCCCCTTTGGCTCCTTCTCCGACCCATACCATGGGTTCGGAGCTGTCGGCGCCGGGCAGAGTTGGATCCGGGGGTGGGTCGGATCCGATAGGTCGGCGCACCTTGGATCCGTCCCATCCCTTGAGTGCTTCGGGTACTTCGGACCCGACCTCTCGGAGCCTCGGACCGAGCCTCGGATCCGAGGGAGCTGGTGTGTCTTCGGCTCCGTCCAGGTCGGAGCACACCGGTCTCTCGGATCCGACGGTTTCGGCTCCGATCCGTGTGTCGGATCCGAGTGGGGGTCGGCTCTCGGGGTTTAGAGAAGCTGGCTCCCCCTCGGCCTTCGACGTAGTGGAAAGCGCACTGTTGAGGACGTCCGGACCCCCGGTCACTGCCACGGCTCCATCCCGCACTCCCTTGCAGTTGGGCCAGGCCCCCACCAGCCGGTCCCAGGGACAGCCTGCCTCGATGTCCCAAGTAGTTCCCTTGGAACATCCAGCTGCGGAAGAGTACTCCTCGGACAGCCCCCCCGATGAAGTACCTCGGAAGCGTAAGTGCAAAAGGAGGCATATGGACTCCCCCGAGTCCGTTACCGAAGACACAGACTTGGATGAAGGAAGGCTCCCCAAGATCACCCCTGAAGACGTGTCATTTGGACACATTATGGAAATGTTAAGGATCAGGGGGTGGTCTGCCCCCAAGGCTTGCTCAGACGAGTCTGTGTTGTTGGAGGCATTCGAGGCGGCCCATCTACCTCTTGGGTGTCCCTCCTGCCGACCCTCTGGTGGACCTTATATCCATCAGAGCGTGGAAGGATCCGGACACTGAGCCTGTACCCAAGCGTCCTGACCGTATCCTTTCCCCTCCGGACCGCACTCACTGGAGCAAGGGCCCCCCAGTAGATGCCATGATGATGGCTGCAGCCACTAAGAGGGAATTGGCCCAGGAGAGTCCCTCTATGCATCCTCCGGGCAAGGAGTCCCGCTTGATGGATCGCATTGGGAAGCGAGTTTTCAGTTCAGCAACCTTCTCTTTGAGAGCGCTGAACTACATGGCACATGTCATCAGGATGCAGCGGGATCTGATTAAAGAATACGCTGCTTCTCCCCCAGAGTCCATGTCGGGTGAGGATAAGCAGGTATACTCCACCCGAATGGCCACTCTTAGAGCGGTGTCTAACACATCTATGCGGCTACTTTCTCACACTACCGAGGGAGCCGCTAGAGCCAGCGGAGCAGGCCTAGTCATGAGGCGGCAGGCCTGGCTCCGCCACTGTGATTTCGCAGAGCCCTTCAAGGCGACTTTCGCGAATGCCCCCTTTGATGGTACTGCCTTGTTTGGCAAGACTGTTCGCGAAACACTGGTCCAGAGCGAAAAGGACGGGAAGACGCTGTCTGCCGTCGGAGTCCACTTCTCAGCTCCCCAGAGGTCCTTCTCGAAGAACCAAAAGGGACAGAAGAAGATGTGGTTCTGGAAATCGCAGCAGTCCCAACCTGCTCCGGATAACCAGTCCTCCCGTGGCAGAGGGGGACAGGGAGGTCGCCGTCCTAGAGGCAGGGGGGCTCCTAGAAACTTTGGGTCCAGAGAACCTTTCTCGAAGAGACCCACGCAGCAGCCCTGAAGGGTTGCCCGGCTGTCCGTCTCTGGAGGCAGTCGGGGGGCGTTTCTCGAGGCACCTAACTTCTTGGGAGTCCATCACATCAGACCGTTGGGTGCTTCGCGTGATATCCAGAGGTTATACAATCCCCCTGTACAAAGTTCCCAGATCTCGCAGCCTCCCAGATGTTCCACCCGACCAAAGGGAGGCAGCAGCTATCGAAATCGAACAGCTGCTAGAAAAAAGAGCTATCCAGTGCGTCCCCCCAGATCAAACCGGGTCAGGGTTTTACTCCAGGTTCTTTTTGGTGCCAAAGAAAACGGGGGACTTAAGACCAATCTTAGATCTTTCCCAGCTGAACCTGTCAGTAACCAAGCAAAAGTTCCGGATGGTCACCCTTCAATCTATACTCCCCCTCTTGAGGGAGAACGACTGGATGTGCTCCATCGACCTCAAGGACGCATACTACCACATTCGCATGGACAGACGGTCCAGGAGGTTTCTTCGCTTCCGGCTGGGAGCCAGTCATTATCAGTTCAGGGTTCTCCCCTTTGGTCTCACCTCAGCCCCCAGGGTGTTCACCAAAGTTCTAGCGGTGGTAGCGGCCCACCTGAGGCTCCAGGGATTACAGGTCTTTCCGTACCTGGACGACTGGCTCCTGACGGCATCATCAAGGCATCTTCTGTGCTCAGCCAGGGACTACTTTCTTCAACTAGCCCCAAGGCTGGGCATCACTGTCAACTGGGAGAAATCTTTACTGCACCCCACACAAGCTATAGATTTCATAGGAGGAAGGCTAAACACCAGGTCAATGCGAGCCTTCCTCACTCCAGACAGAATTGCCAACCTGAAGTGTCATGTAGCAGCGGTCCTGCAACCATTTCCGACTGCAGCTTCGGTCCTGAGGGCCCTAGGTTCAATGGCGGCAGCTATCCCGCTTCTCATTCATGCTCGCTTACGCATGCGGGTTCTTCAATGGACCCTTCAGGTTCAGTGGTCCCCTCTCTGTTCCTCTCTCAACACTCCGATAGCGGTCAGCAAAGCGTGCAAGGATTCCCTTCTTTGGTGGCTTCTTTCTCCGGAGCCCCTGACAGGGAGACCCTTTTGTGCTGCATTTCCCCGAGCCACAGTGACCACGGACGCTTCTTGCCTCGGGTGGGGGGGGCATTCTGCGGGAAAGATTGTCCAAGGCACGTGGAACCCCACAGAGACGTTGTTGCATATAAATGTCCTGGAAATGAGGGCGGTGCTCCTAGCGTTGCAAGCACTTCACCACGTTCTTCCTTCAGGGACTATTGCGATTCAGACAGACAACATGTCGGTAGTCTGGTACATCAACAAACAGGGAGGAACCAGGTCCTATCCCCTTTGTCGAGAGGCCATGAGAGTCTGGGAATGGGCAATTTCCACCAAACGCTTTCTGGTAGCAACGCACATTCCGGGAAAATCCAACATCCTTGCGGACAAACTCAGTCGCACCATTCTTTCTCCTCACGAGTGGTCTCTCAATCCTCAGGTAGCGAAGAAGATTTTTGCCGTTTGGGGGCAACCCTGTTGCGATCTTTTTGCCTCTCCCTCAAACGCCAAATGCGACAATTTCTTCGCTCTGCTTCCCCCACCAGGGGAATTTCCGAGAGATGCGCTGGTGCATGCTTGGCCTCCCGGTCTCCTTTATGCCTACCCTCCACTACCTCCGATGCAGAGGCTTCTGCAGAAAGCCAACAGTTTGGGGAGCAGAATGATTCTCATTGCCCCGTTCTGGCCTCATCAACCCTGGTTCCCCTTTGTATGGTCTCACAAAATCAATCCACCCTGGATTCTGGATCCAATTCCGGATCTCATCTCCCACCCTCTGGGAATTTCGGTTCCCAATCTACGCACCCTGAAGTTGACAGCTTGGCTGCTCCAGTTCCATCCTTGATTAGGACTCCCGGTATCTCGTCACCGGTCAAGGCCATCTTGGTGGCAGCTCATAAACCTTCCACCAGGCAGGTTTATCGGAGTAAATGGAAGAGATTCGCTATTTGGGCGGTTCAGAGAACTTTGGATCCTTTCTCAGCACCTATGTCTGCAGTTCTGGATTTTTTAACAGACCTCTTTCATCAAGGGGCAAGTTCTTCCACGATTAAGGTACAATTGGCAGCCATCTCGCATTATCACATTGGTCATGAGACAGCTCCCCTCATGATGGCGAAATTGTGCAAAACCTTTCTCAAAAGGATTTTTTTGTTGAGGCCTCCAGTCAAGGAGATTGTACCACCTTGGGACTTATCGTTAGTTCTGCAAGCCCTTACTGCTCCTCCCTTCGAGCCTGCAGCTTCTACAGACCTAAAGTACCTTTCCTGGAAGACTGCCTTCTTAGTAGCTATCACTTCAGCCAGAAGAGTGTCTGAACTTCAGGCTCTATGCGTCAAGCCGCCTTACCTTTCTTTCTTTCCAGATAGGGTGTGCCTCAGGACCAATCCATCTTTTCTCCCGAAGGTCTCTTCAGAATCTAATATTAACCAATCAATCAATTTACCTGTGTTTTTTCCCAAGTACTCAAACAAAGGAGAATACAAATTGCATTCTTTGGATGTTCATAGACAATTATGATTTTATATTCACAGAACAGCTGGTCACAGGAAATCAGATCAGCTGTTCGTCTCCTTTGCTAAATTTGCTTTGGGTAAAGCAGTGTCTAAAGTCACACTATCTAGGTGGATTGCTAATTGTATTCTGCAGGCTTATGACACTTCAGGTAGACCTGCTCCTCAGAGGGTTATGGCTCATTCTACTAGGGCAGTCTCCACGTCAGCCGCCTTTAAGTCCCGTGTGTCATTGGATGATATCTGCGCGGCAGCTACTTGGGCCTCGCCTCATACTTTTATTTCTCATTATAAGGTGGATGTTGTTTCCAGGGGAAGAGCATCCTTTGGCTCAGCGGTGCTCCGGAACATCCTTCCATGACGGCCGCCCAAGATTCAGGTAGCTGGGGACTCTGTCCCACAGGTTGCAGACAAATGAAGTCTGCCTACTTCAGATTTAGAAGTTATGTACTCACCATAACGTTCCATCTGAGTAGGTGACTTCATTTGGATGCAACCATCCCGCCCTCCGTCCCCCTGTGCTTTATAGAGCGAGTATTTATGCTTTTTCGTGTACTGTAGTCAGTATTATTTAGGCAAACTCAATCTGAGGTCAGTCAGGGCTTGGCAAGGGGTTATGGGTAAGAGGGAGGAGCTAGGAGCTCGGAGCCTAAGCTTTTGAAATGCCGGCTCGGATCCGAGGTCGGATCCGATACCCACAGGTTGCATCCAAATGAAGTCACCTACTCAGATGGAACGTTATGGTGAGTACATAACTTCTAATTTGGTGTCAGAGCCATGGGCTCAAGCTTAATGCCAAGAAATGTATAGTTATCTCCTTTGGGATAAACCATGTACCCATGAATTACCACATAGGTGGCAGAACACTAAACACGAAAGTGTAATGAGAGACTTAGGGATACAGGTGGACAGTGGTCTCACCTTCGATAACCACACTGCCACAACAGTCAGGAAATCCTTCTATGTGGCACACTTCATTACTAAGCACTTTTCATCCAGAAAAATGAGGTCATTGTCCCACTGTAATCATCCCTCATTAGGCCAGTTATAGAGTACAACGCCCCATTTGGTATGTACCTCACAAGACATCTGTAACAGCTGGAAAGGCTGCAGAAATACCTCACTAAAAGAATCACAGGCCTAAAGCAGATGCCCTATGCTGACTGTCTAAAAAAACTCCAGCTATACTATGTGGCATATTGTCTACTCAGAGGTGATCTCTGCTTAACATACAAGGCCATGTCAAACCCTGAGCTGTTAGACATGCTCCACTTAAAGAAATCCCAATCCCTCAGAGCCACACGCTCCAGGGATCTAAACCTTATCATCACAATGAACAAAACATGCTGAAGGGATAGGTTCCTGACCCAGAGACTCCACATACTCTGGAATAGACTGCCCATACATGTCAAGCAGAGCACCTCCTTGGCCCTCTTCAAAAGGAATCTTGACAATTGGATAGAAGATAGGAAATTCACCCCAGGGATCACGTCAATCACCCTGCTAGACAGGGGTCCAGGGAAGTAAATATTGTGGGAAGAATTATCCAGGGAATTGTTTGGCTAGGCTTGTATAGGCCCTAGGGTTGATAGACTAGTACCAACCTATGAGTACTTAGTACATTGTTATTAATGTGATAATTAGCGAGGTCTCCATTTTCCCCAAAGGGGATAATGATGCATTTCTTGGCATTCAGTTTGAGGCCATGCTTCTGGCACCAGTTATTAGTTTGGGTAAGGGTCTCTTGGAGTATGCTCACATCACTAGGGGAATTTAAGACAGTGCCCAGCTTGCAGTCATCTGCAAACTTGGTCAGCCACAGACCACTGGTTTTGGCTTGCACCTCAGGAAAGTATATCCCAAACAGTAGAAGCCCCAAGACCGATCCTTGGGGTACACTGCTCATTACAGGTCTACTACTAGAGGTGGCTTCCCCTGTTTTGACTGAGTGGGTTCTTTCAGTGAGCCAGTTAGCTATCCATCTGGTAACATACAGGTTAATGCCTAGCTGGGAGAGTTTATCTATTATACCTGAGTGGGGAATAGTGTCGAAGACTTTGGCTACCTCAAGGTAGGTGGTGTGCACTGTATTCCCTCATCCGTGGCTTTGGTGACTGTTTCAAAGAAGTCGACCATGCATGATCTCCCTTTGACAAAACCAGACTGTGTGGTTCAAACATTTGGAGGTTGCCAATGCTGTTGTTTATAAGGTCCATGATAATGTGTTCCATGGCCTTGCAGATCAGACTAGTCAGGGTGATGGGCCTATAATTGCCTGGGTCAGTGGATGCTCCACCTTTGTGTAGAGGGGGGTGACAGTGGCTGTCCTCCATTTGGCTGGGACGAAGCCGGTGCCTAGGCTTTGGTTGAGTAGGGTGCCTAATGGAGCTGAGAGCTAATGCCCGAGTTCATGTAGGATACAGCCAGGGATGTTGTCGGGTCCTTTGGAGACTGCATCTTTTGCCTTTGAGAGGGCATTAAACACCTGCTCCCTGCTGATGAGGGGAGGGGGGCAGGTGCTGGGGATGTCCTGGTTTACTGATGGGGGGGGGGGGTAACGTTTTCACTGAACTTGTCTGCCAGCAGGTTGGCTATGTCTATGGCGTTTGTGTATGTGATGTTATTGACCACCAGTTCAGAGCAGATTTGGGTGTTACCTTTGAGATTGCTGACATATGTGAAGAAGGCCTTGTGATTGTCCTTAGTGGATGTGGCCAATTTGGACTTGGACTATAAAATTATAAAATTATAATTTTAATAATATTAAGGACAATATAGTACATTTGTACAATATATATATATTTATATATTTTTATGTCCGTATATTCTTCTTTTTTCATATATTTTTAATAGTATTGTATGGATCATTAACCAAAGTATATATTTCATTTATTGTTACAATTGTATAGAGTGTTTATAAATATTTTTATCTTTATTTTTATTTTTATTGTATGTACAATTTTTATTTTATGTAAAATTGTTAGTATTATATGTAAATTACTATATTATTGGAGAAATGTGAGTGACTGATATACTGCAAGTGAACTGATTTTTGGCGCCAAATTAGCTTTATATACACACCCAGCTAACTGTGCTAATTGGTTCTGAAGAAATCTGCAGTAGTGTGGATGAAAGCGCTCAACCTGTGTGGTTTATGTTTGCTGCAATAAACCTGTGTTTTCCTGGATCGTGGTGTGGATTTGTACTATAGTGTTATACTATAGATTTTGGCATCAGGTTGTCACTCCTCTGGTTTCTGTTCGAGCTACAGTGGTTCGGGTGGCTGTTTTGTGTTGAGTACTACATTTACTACAGTTAGAAAGTTGTTCCATATGGCCTCTCCTGGATCTCCGTCTGCTTTATTGAGCAGAACCGAGTTTGTGACACTACGCGAGGAGGTGAAGTCGCTTAAGGATGACGTCAGCAAGTTGCTTGAATTAGTCGCAACCCTTACTAGACCTGGGGTGAGTTCTGCTAACCTGGAGGCGACTTCACCGGGTTTAAATTCTAACTTAAATGCTAACTTTAATGCAAACTTGACTTCAACTAATGTAGTTTCCACGAATTTGTGCACTACAAACGAACGCACAATAAGGGTTGCATCTAGCGGTTCGATATCCTACAACGAGGTGGCTGGAATCAGCGAGTTAAGTATTCCAAATGGATAGATACCTAAAAGCAGGGTGGAAACGCCAAGTGTGCACCTAAACCTGGATCCCAACGACTTGGATACCCATTTACTTGACGATGGAGAATTCACTTTTGATTTTAGTATTTTTAATACACAAGAAGAAATGCACCATTTGGGGGCTAAGCCGAAACATCGAACTGTGATGAAAACCTATTCTTCAAAAGTCAGTCTTGGTGCTGACCGTCTAAAAGGTACTGTGGGGAAAGACATCTGTCCTAGCCCTTGTGGAAAAACTCAAAGTTTTAATAATAGTAACAAACGGAAGGACAAGGGTGTTTCTTTATGCAATAATAACATTACAAAGTACAATAAAAGTAATGGACAATATCACAATGAGTATTTGAATAGTTTTTTAAATGATGATTACGATTTTGGTTTAAAAACAACGACTAATATAGAAGACAGAAATGGTACATTAGATGGTGATACTATTAAATCTAGGATTTATTTACTTGGCAAAAAATTGTTAAACATCAAAGGTGCCAAAATTGACAATGGTTATTTAGAGAAATGTTTAAACTTGAAAATTGTGCCCAAAGGGTTAAGATTCTTTAAACTTCCTTTAGGAGTGCAGTACAATGACAATGTGCAAAATGAATTTAATCACCTGTTCGACTGGTTTGGTTTTGAATTTATTAAACTATTGATGAAGTTTAACGACGAAAAGATAGGGAACTTGTGGGAAGAAATAGAACAACTTAACAATGATATCATGCAGGACCCCAGTTTCCCTTGTTGGCAAGAACTTTTTCAAAAACAGTATAGGGTGGCCAAATCTAAGGCCTATGATATATATAATAGAAAACTGGACAAGTTAGAACGGGATTTAGATACATACAAAGCACATAGGGCATATATATGGCCTCAAAATAGGACAAACAATAAAAAAGAGATACGTCATGATGTGTACAGAGGTAGGAACTCAAGGAGGGATGTGGAAGAGAATTTTCAAGGGGGGAGGTTTCATCAGGCTCCAATGTACCGCAAAAGAAAGTAGTGTGTAATAAAGGGCGGTTCAAAGAAAGTTACATGCCTACCCCACCACCTAAGGAATTTTGGACTAGACCTACAGTGATCACTGAGGGTGGGGCAGTTAGTGACAATGATGTGAGTGTTTTCAACAGAGTTGTAACAGACATAAATGAGAGTGGAGGGAAGTGTGATAAAGTGAGTGGGAATATGTTCATTGAAGCTTACAAAAACAATGGAGGGGAAGTATATGATTCAGAAGTTGTTGACAATCAAATCTCGGAGGTAGAAACTAGTGTTGGTAGTAAGGTTGTTATCCATTCCTTTTCTGGATTCAAAGTATATAATTTCACCGACCTCTATATTGGTCAGGAATTCTTTACTTTGTTTAGTAAAGGCATGAAATTTATTCCAACGGTGAGATTTCAAGTAGTTGATACTATTAAGGAAGTGAAACTATATTGTAGGAGACTTCAGTTGGCCCTTCAATTTAAAGAGATTTCTAGTGACCATCACACTAGCAAACTGGTAAGGAAAAGTGCATACATCCCTGTTAGTAATGCACAAGTGGCTAACTACGAGAGGATGGTATGCAAGGATATTTATCAATTGTGTGGACACATACAAAGAGACCCATGGTATGATACATTATTCACAGACAATCTTACGATTGGAGAGAGAGCATGCTTGGACCAGATAGTTACCAATAGGCACATTAGGATTATGAAGCCGGATAAAGGGGGAGGTTTGGTGATATATGACACAGAAATTTATACTCAAGCTATCCAGGACATTTTGCTTAATTCAGGCAATTATGAACAGATATCCTTAAATCAGATCAATATAGGATATCATAGGATAGATTTAATTATTGAGGAATATCTTCTTGATAACCGTATCACGAATGAGGAGTACGAATTTATTAGAACCGAGTACCCTGTGATGGCCAAAATAATTGGTATTCCCAAAATTCACAAAAACATAAACAACCCACCCTTTAGACCAATTATATCCGGATCAAAATCAAAAACTTTCAATATAGGGGTAGCTATTGACCACTGGTGCAAGCATGTTTATTCTAATGTTGTTCACTTAACTAAAGACTCCTGGCATTTTTTGGGCAAGTTAAAACATGATATATGGTCCTCAGATATGGTATTTCTGACTATTGATGTTCAGGACCTGTTTTCATGTATTCCATATACCACTGGATTGGAATATTTTGAAAACAGTTTGAGAAAGCACTCCAATTTGACATGGGACAAAATATGTTTGATACTCAGCATGATGGGTTTGGTTCTCACCAACAATTACATTCAGTTTGAGGGTGAGTACTTTAAGCAAACAAGGGGAGTAGCGATGGGAGCATCATGTGCTCCCATTTTTGCGAACCTTGTCATGCTTGAGTGGGAAGAGCTTTTTGTACATTCTAGCAATTATTCCAAACACATTGCATTGTACACACGGTTCTTAGATGATCTGTTTATTATTTGGAAAGGTCCGGAGGAAGACATTCCTTGTTTTATTGCCTATTTAAACAGCACTACGGACTTTTTGAGGTTTACGTATAAAACCGAGAAGTGTGGAATTCCGTATTTGGACACCTACATCAGTAATTCGGATGAAGGATTTAAGTCCAAAATTTATAGGAAAACAACTTTTTCCAATGACTACTTACAGTTCGGTAGTAATCATCCTCCACACATATTTAAAAACGTCCTTAAGGGGCAATGTATTAGAGTAGCGAGGATGTGCTCTACACGAGAAGATATGGAAAACCAAATGGAAATTGTAGCAGGGATGTTTCTGGCTAGGGGATATCCAGCTACCTTGGTGGAGGACGTTACCAGTTATGTGACTGGATTATGGGGCATCAGGTATATTCCATTGTTGGGGAGTAATTTTGTTTGTGATAACACTAGAGAGATCTCCAGCATTAGAAGGAACGTGTGTGTGATAATGTTCAGCCCATATTCCAACTTAATCAAAGAAATTTTAAGAAAACATTGGGATGTTTTTTCAAGTATTGACAACACTTCCACAATATTAGGGAAAAACCCTATCAGTGTATTTAAAACATCAGCGAATTTAAAGAGAATTATTGAAGGTGGGAAGTTGAAACAACATGATAGGGATGACCAACATACCAGCAAGTGTGGAAGATGTAAATATTGTCAATACATAAACAGTAACAGGTTTACAAAATTGGAAAACTATAACAAAACCGTATGCCATGGGAAGAAAGGAAATTGTAATTCTATGCGGGTGGTGTATTTAGCTTCCTGTTCTTGCTGTCCCGCTTACTACATTGGTAAGACGGAAAGGAAGCTTAAGACCCGCATATATGAACACATGTACAAAATTAATAAAGTTGACCCAAAGAATGCATTAAGTAAACACATCAGTGAAAAGGGTTCCCAACATAGTTTTACTTTCAAAATTATTGACCAAATTGAGATAAATGCACACGGGGGTAACTGGAAGATAGGGTTGTCGTGTTTAGAGACCAAGTGGCAGATTTTATGTGATGCCACTTCGTGGCCAGGGTTGAACGAAAGTATCAGCATCAAACCTTATCTCCTTTTGGAGAGGGGTTAAAATTATAAAATTATAAAATTATAAAATTATAATATTATTAAATAATATTAAGGACAATATAGTACATTTGTACAATATATATATATTTATATATTTTTATGTCCGTATATTCTTCTTTTTTCATATATTTTTAATAGTATTGTATGGATCATTAACCAAAGTATATATTTCATTTATTGTTACAATTGTATAGAGTGTTTATAAATATTTTTATCTTTATTTTTATTGTATGTACAATTTTTATTTTATGTAAAATTGTTAGTATTATATGTAAATTACTATATTATTGGAGAAATGTGAGTGACTGATATACTGCAAGTGAACTGATTTTTGGCGCCAAATTAGCTTTATATACACACCCAGATAACTGTGCTAATTGGTTCTGAAGAAATCTGCAGTAGTGTGGATGAAAGCGCTCAACCTGTGTGGTTTATGTTTGCTGCAATAAACCTGTGTTTTCCTGGATCGTGGTGTGGATTTGTACTATAGTGTTATACTATAGATTTTGGCATCTGGTTGTCACTCCTCTGGTTTCTGTTCGAGCTACAGTGGTTCGGGTGGCTGTTTTGTGTTGAAGTTAGAGGATTAAACCAGTGATATTATTTGCTTGTTCAGACAAAGAAGAGATTGCTTCCAACTTGGCACCTGCTCCTTCTTGATCCTGGACAGCAATTTTTTTCCTTTTATTATAGAGTTTGTTTATTGCTCCTGTTCCACCAGACAGTTTTACTGTTCCTTGAGGAAGATGATTTGGCCTTGTCAGGTATTGCTGAGTCCATACAGCTATGTAGGTGCTCATATAGTTTTTTGGTGTAGGCTTGGACATTAGTGCTCATTCCAACTGAAGGGTTTGGTGGCTTTGAAGCTGCTTGTACCTGCTCTCAGAACACTGTAGTCAGATTTGGAAAAGTTTTTTTGTTTGACCCTTAAAGGGGGGGGGGAGTCAGGTGAGATAGTGACTTTGAAAGTGATCCCTTTATGCTCAGATCTTACCAAGGAGGATGACACTGTAGGGGTGCTACAGTGGCTACTCATGTTGGTTAGTACCAGGTCCAGGATATGTTTACCCCTTATAGGGGTGTTAATCAGCTGAGCCAATGCATTGGAATCGGGAATCTGTGGGTGTTCATGTTTGGGCTAGAATAGGTCTTACACTCTATAGTTGGGTAGTTAAAGTCATCCAGGATCAGGGTAGAGGTTTGAATCTTGATGGATTCAAGTAAGTCAATAGGTGGAGTGGGAGTCCTGAGTCATGGTTGAGGATCTGTGCTAGGTATGATTTGAAAAGATGTTTTGTCAACACTTAGCAGTTGGAGTGTCTCCTGTGCATCATACCATTTGACCAGCCTTAAAGGTGTGTATGTCTTTGATAAATATTGAAACTCCCAAGTCCTTTGGCTTTATAGCTTGCTATTTGGGATCTGAAAGTGTGGTAGGATGAGTAACCTTGTAAGACAGGGGTGCTGTCCGCAACTTTGAACCAGGTTTCAATGACTGCACAAATGTCAGCATCCGCCAGGGCAAGGAATGCTTGCAGTTTCATGTGAAGACTCCTGGCATTTAGCAGCATGACCTTTACATTTCGTTCAGAAGAATTTCTCATGTTGGTAATTTTGTGCTCATGACTTTGCCTAAAAAAGACACTATGGGCAAGGCAAGAGCCTTTGCCAGAAACATGAAGCTCAGTGGAGACAGATGAAGGCCATCTCTAGCAAAACATCTTCGTCTGTCAATCATATTCTCCCAGGCTGTCAGGTACTGGATCCCCTTGGAATGACACCAAAAACTAAGCCACTTGTTAAAGGCAATCATTTTCTGTTTGTATTGAGGCATTATTCTGGGTGATTGTAGGATGCTGCTTAAGGCTAGGGACATATCTGCCTGGGACACATATTCAGCGAGCTCACTCATGTCTCTTTTCATATAGTCCAGAGAGGTACGTCTCAAGTCATTTACACCAACATGGACTATGACACTATGTCATAACAGTACCTGTTGTTAAGAGACCTGGTGCATACGAGATGTGGTGGTTTCTAGCACCTGACAAGCAACTTATCGTGACTTTCTCCTTCTCTAGTCTGGTGAGGGGCACATCTGTGTGTCTCATGATAGAGTCTCCTATGACTAGTATGTTGGGTTTGTGGCTGGGCCTTAGAGGCTGTGAGTCACAGGCGTGTGTACTATGTGTGATGCTTGGTGCTGTGGGTTGTGATGAGTTGTGTGTTTCAGAAGGCTCTTTTGTTTAGGTATGTTTTTGTTGAGAACCTCATATGTAGGAGTGCGTTGTACAGGTGTGGGTGTTGTTAGAGGTGTGGTGTTGGTAGTGTTTGCATAGAGAACCTTCTCAGTGCCAGATGTACTGGCTTGTGACTGAGACAGCAAGGATTTTAGGTTCTTAATGTAATTGCCTCTCTCACATATTGTGTTCCTAGGTCATAGTAGTAGAGGTTGTCCATGTACATAAGGCAGTTGCTACACTGTCTCAGGATGCCCATATCAACCAGACTAGCAGGAGAGACCACAGG
Source organism: Protopterus annectens (assembly GCF_019279795.1). Taxonomy (NCBI): domain Eukaryota; kingdom Metazoa; phylum Chordata; order Ceratodontiformes; family Protopteridae; genus Protopterus; species Protopterus annectens. The sequence goes on along the minus strand of NC_056738.1, from coordinate 528,446,804 downwards.
AAATTGTCTGTCCATGGTTGTCAGATTTTGTGGAAGAGAGGTCAGGGATAGTAGCGTGGGTACTATCTGAAGACAGTATATATAGGTATGAGTAGGTCTGGATAAAATCAGTACAGTAGCTGCAAGTGAGGGCTTCACTTACACAGGAGTGCTGGTAAGGGAAAAATGCAGCTGAGATGCTTCAAAAAAGGTTAAAGCAGCACAGCGCTGGTGAGCGACGTGCAAACAAGCACAAACTTGCACCAGCGCAGGGTTTAAATACCACAAAAACGAAAGTAAAACAGAAACACTGGACTTGACCAATCAACCCTTGTCCCTGAGGTCTTTTCCTAAACACCCTATGACAGACTAGTTCCAACCAGTTCACTTACTCCCACTAAGTGCAGGCAAGCCCCGGCCAACACAAGATGGCATAGCAGGAAACAGAGGAATCACACAGAACAGATCTGGATGTAGCAAAACGTGTAACCAAACTATGCTATAGTTATGTAAACTCTGTTTAGGTTGATTTAACACAGGAGAACAGATACACACTTAAATACAATAGCAGCAAACAAGAGCAAACTGATTTAAACCAATTAACCAGTTAACCAATAAAAAAGCTCAAAACCGAGCCCTGTTCCAGCAGCCTTCAGTCAGAAGAGTTCTAACTGCACATTCCTGCCACTAGGGTGCAGGGGAACCCTCTCTAAAAAAGATGGCCTGGATTAGTGCTCAAGTTATACAGAGCTGTATTCAGCAGTTCTGAATCTAGTCTAGGCTACAGCAAACAAGGTGCACCAATTTCAGAAAGAAACAGTTCAAATAAGCAGACACAATAAACCTTCATTCAGCAATTACCAGGTCAGAAGGGCAGAATGTACCCTCTCCTCCCACAAGAGTGTAGACCACAAACCTTCTTAATGTAAAATAACTGGCCTGAAGCCCAAGTGCTTAAACCAGAACTAAGACACTTTTAGAATAACAGACACACTAAGCCTTCAACCAGCATTTCCCAACTTAGAAGGATGTAAGCTACCTCTCCTGCCATAAGAGTGTAAACCACAAACCTTCCTACTGTAAAACAACTGGCCTGAAGCCCAAGTGCTTAACCAAAAGGCTTAGAATAACAGTTACAATTCAATCAGGTTACTAACAAGCAGTAGTAAATGCAGCAGAATAAATGCAATTGAATACTTTTAAGAACAAGCAGCAAAAGCAAAGAAGAAACACAAATACAGTAAAAGCAGATGAATAAAGTGCTATTTCTTTATTTTTTTAGGTTAGAGGGAAGGAAGGAAACAAGGTAATTCAAGATTGAGAATCTAAGCCATGGGCCTTCCCAAATGATATCTCTACTTTATGAGTTGATGAGATGAGACTGGGAGGAGTGTCCAAAATGAGATTTGTAGTTGGAGCAGGCAACTCAAAAGCCACCAGATTTAAGAAGACAGGGAGAAGTGGGATAGGAAATAAAATGCAGCCAGAGATGAGCGATATTCAGAGCAAGCAGGACACACAAATATTTCAGATAAATACAGATATTTGTGAATAAAAGAGCAATGCTGTTTGTCAGCTCCCCCACTAATTAACTGATGCTATTCACAGTTTGCAAAGGAATTCTTTGGTAACTTTTTTAACTGACCCTAACCAAGAACTCTTAACACTCCAACAGAACAGCAAACTTAAAACAAAACAAATGTAATATTAGAGAAAGATACAAAATAGAAGTGATCAAACCTTAAAGGAAGAGTTTTAAATCAAAATAAAATGCAGCCAGAGATGAGTGATATTCAGAAGAAGCAGGGCAGTTGTGGGCAGTTTGCCTTGGGGAAGTCTGAGCAGTGTGTTCTGAGTGAAATTTACAAAGCTTATTTCATGCATCTGCAAATCTGCTAGCAGTGTCTTTTCTCATTGACTGCTTTTCTGTAGTGCAAGCAATTAATCTTGGAAGCTCTGATCACTCTTTCCTGATAGAAATGTAAGAGGCACAGTGTTGTTAACATAAAAAAAAACAGTTGCAAGCAGCTTAGTGAAACACAAAGTTTAAAACTGTGGAAAGTGAATAAGTTATTTAAAAGTAGTTGCCTCCTCAGCAGCCTTAGTGATGTAATACAGTTAATAAAAGAGTGCACAGTTTAGTTTTATTTCATTAACATCTGTGTGGCATGGAATGTCACCTACAGCAGCCCATACACATTATTGCATTCCAGAGTGTCTTCTGAAAAATCAACTACAAAAGCATAAGATAAACAAATGTAAACATTCTGTGAGCAATAAAAGATGTCCTATTCAGTGTTGCAGTATTCTTTACATGTGGGAAGTCCTCTTCCCAAGCGACCTGATGTCCAGCCAGCATACAACAGCTTTTAGGTACTGTAAGGTACGTAGGATGTCACACGTATGTGCTGACAACATCAGCCATAAAAGGACGTCTGCACGTAGAATCCTCAGAGATTTCCTGCTGCCATTCGAAATGCTTGACTTGTACATCGATCTGCTGCCTTTTTCAGATAAGTCCCCCATTAAGGATTTGTTTCTTTGCTACTTTTGCTTTTGTACTTAGTTCATGTCATCCAGGAAGGGCAAGTGTAGGTGTGGAAGGCAGATTCCACATAAAGACAGCCACGAACTTTGTCTTTTCTGCTTAGGCCCCAATCATGACCATTGCTCTTGTTCCGTCTGTCAGGCCTTTGTCCCTAAAACGTTACGTAGCCAACTTTCAGCTTTGAATCTTTATTTAGAGAATCAGCATCTTAAATGTCTGGCTAAGGACATTATGGAGGGTTCCAGGGGTCCTTCGGCTGAGCTGATTTTGAAGAGGAAGGTTAGCAAGCCTAGGCCTGAATCCTCATCATCTGAGCCTCTTTCCACCGACATATCCCCTTGAGGTTAGTGAACACCCGATGTTACGTTCAGAAGTAGGGTCCAATTCCTCAGCGGGCACCTCATTGGAGGCTGTTAAGGAAACTGACCTAGGCACATCCTCAAAGGCAGTGCAAACGTCCATTTTGGACAGACAATGGGAACCACGGCTCATTGTGCTTGTGGGCCTTAGGGACATACCTCCTACTGCAGTTAGGGAACAGATTCCTGAGTCGGTCGAAGAAACTAGGCCTATGTCAGGTTCTTCCATATCCCGTCATGCAGAAATGCATGCTAACAAAAAACAGAAAACCAGACCCTCTTAAGCCCCTTCCTCTCCTCAGTCTGACTGGGATACTTTTTGTCAGGGGCTGATTAAGGCTTTGATGTTTTTGAAGCCTTCCTCTGTTGTGTCTCTTCCATAACTGTTTGAACAGGAAAGGATGTGAAAGAAGAAACAGGTATTATCTGATGATGATTCTTCCTCTGATGAGTATTCCTTAGCATATTCTACTCAAATTACTTCCCTTTGGACTCCCCCTCTGGAAAGGCATATTCTAATGTGGGGGAAAAGATTTCATTTGGGGACACCATTAACAAAATGAGGGATTTTTTTAAGTGGGACTGCTCACAGTTTTCAGAAGAACAAAAAAGGTATTATGACCTTCTACAAATGGAAGTTCCTTCCCCTTCTGCTGTGCGTCCTGTTTGCCACCTTTCTTGGATGCATTTTCTTCCTCTTCTAAGGTCCCTGACTCACAGGCTCCTGCTCCAAAAAGGCCAGAAAGATTCTACAAGGTGCCTGATGACTACAAGTTCTTGTATAAGTGTCCTTCTGCTGATCCAGCAGTTGTCCCATTGCTTCAGACAGGTCTTCCAGGTTGTCTCCTTCCTCAAAATTACTTCCTTTTGATAAAGATAATAAAATTCTGGAAAGATTAGGTAAGAAAGTTTATACTACTTCCATGTTAGCCATCAGAGCTATGAACTACCAAACTCATATGTCCAGGTATTCATTAGTCCTATTTTCTGAAGCCTCTCAAGCTCTTGCTCAACTTCCAGATTCTGACATTAAAAATCAGGTTATGTCTCTCTTAGAGCTTCTTCTCAAGTTAGCTGGAGACTTATTTAAGACCTTGCAAGAGAAGGGAAAGAAACTTCAAGATTTGAAGCACCGTTTTGTTTCTCCTGTTCCAAAATTCCACAGGAATCTTCCTACAAAAACATCCTGTGTTAGAAGACCGGTACACCCATCTTCCTCCTCCACTACTTTTAGACATGAAAAGACTTATAGGAGACCTGCACAATCTAAGACTACTAGCTCTGCACCTTCCTCCCAGTAATCATTTCCAGTCAGGCCAAGTACTCTGTGACTTCTTGCTTCTTCCAAGTCTTACCCCTCTATCTCTTTGTCTGTCTCTCTCTTTTCCAGCTTGGGCAAGGATCACTCAGGGTTCTTGGATTTTCTCCATTATCATAACAGGGATATTTCATGACTTGGAAGAATCTCCCACCTTTCATGTGGGTTCCACAGCAGCCCCCCACAAACCAATTGCATTTGTTTCCAGAGGTTCTAAAAGAATTACTTTCTCAAGGCACAATTCGTCAGGTGCCAGTGGACCAGAGAGGCAAAGGCTTTTATTCAAGAATGTTTTTTGTCTCCAGAAAAGATGGTCCTTAGAGACTAATTCTGGACCTCTCCCACTTAAACACATTCTTAAAAGTGCTATCTTTCTGCATGCTGTCTTTTACAGACTTTGTTCCCATGATTCCCCTAAATCTTACATGGCCTCTCTAGACATCAACGATGCTTACCTTCACATCCCCATCCATCCTATTTACAGGAAATGTTTACATTTCTCTGTGGCTTCTTTGCACTTTCAGTTCTCTGCCTTGTATTTTGGACTTTCAACTGCCCTAAGGGTATTCATAAAGTGCTTGGCCCCTGTAATGGGTCTACTTCACGTTATCGTAAGCTGACAATATCGAATACAATATTGTTGGCATGATAATGTTGAAAGTTCAGAACATTGCGCAAGTAAACGGAAATCTCCGTAAGGGGGAGATTTCCGTTTACCTCAATGTAGTACAGTTTCGGAGTTGGTATATTTAAGTAGGGGGGTGGGGGGTGCAGGGGGGCTTGCCCCCTGCCTACGCTAGTTAGTTTTTTTTTAATTGATTTATTTATTTTTTTTACGTTTTTCGATATTTTACTACTTTGATCAATAAAGTTCGACCTTTATTGATTCGATGTAGTAAGATTTCGATAACGTGATATAGATGCCTTGTAATTGCTTTCCTAAGGGTCAAGGGTATTCATGTATAGCCATACCTGGGCTATCTTCTTTTTCTGGCTCCTCTATCAGAATAGCTGTCTCAAAATCTGCAGTTTGACATCCTTCTCCTACAAAGTCAGGGGTTCACTGTACATTTTAAAACGTTTTCCCTATCCCTTTCACAAGACCACATCTTTCTAGGGTGCAGGTTCAAAACAGACCTTATGCTGGCCTTTTTTCCAGCAGACAAGATTCAGTACCTTACATCCTTCAAAAACCTCCTGCCTCTCTCCTTCATTACAGCCAGAGAGTTTCTGAGAGTTCTAGGGTTTATAGCATCCACAATACCCATGCTGCCTCTTACAAACGTTCACACAAGGAAATTTCAGTGGTATCTAAAATCAGTTTGGATGCAGCATGCTCACCCTTTGGAGTTTGTGATCCCTCTTCTCCCATGCCTAAAAACTGAGTTTCTTTGATGGATTCAACAACTTGCTCTGAATCCAGGATATCCTCTCCGTCTGCCCCAGCCTAGTCAACAGCTGTTCACGAATACCTCAGTCACAGGTTGAGGAGCAACATTTATATCAAAGAAGGTGCAGGACCTTTGGTCTCTTTCTCAAAGGAAAGACCATATCAACATCAAGAAAATGAGGGCTTTTACTGTAGTCCTGCAGGCCTTTCATCCTGTCTTTCAACCAGGTCCTCTGAAAGTGTTTACAGATATCACCACAGTTCTCTGGTATGTCAACAAGCAGGGAGAGATGTAGTCTTACCTTCTTTGCAGGTTAGCTCTCATAGCATGGGATTTGACATGTCAGTACAAGGTGACTCTCTTCAAGTGGTTTATATCTCATCCACTCAAAATATTGTGGCAGACACGTTAAGCAGGTCCATGACTCAGTCCGATAAATGGATGCTTCACAGGGATGTGTTTCTGGACTTGGTCCACCGGTGGTGAGGTAATCCTCTTCTGGATCTGTTTGCCACCCCTCTGAACAGACAGCTTCCTCTATTTTGTGCCAGACTCTTTCATCCTCTGGCTTGGAAGGTGGACGCCTTATCTTTTTCATGGAGGGAGATGTTTCTTTATGCATCCCCCACTTCCCACTCATTCAAAATGTTCTGCTGAAAATTCAGCAGGACAAACCCAAAATCTTGTTGTTGACTCTGTTTTGGCCAAGAAAGCATTGGTTACCTCTTCTTCTGCATTTATCCAAGGGCAGTCATCACAAGCTACCTCACAGAGTGGACCTGCTCACACAAGACAAGGGATCTTTGCTTCATCCACATTTGTCAGCCCTACAACTGACCCTGTGGGTGATCAACTTTTGATTCCTTTCAGGCACCTTTTTTCAGAGAAAGTGCTTAGGGTTCTGCAGGACGCTAGGAAGCCCAATACTAGAAAGTCTTACTTATACAAATAGAAGAGGTTTTCAATTTGATGTCTCACAAAGTCTGGATCCACTTTCAGTGGATGTTCCAGTGGTTCTTCCTTATTTGTCTGAGTTACTTAACAGTGGTTTGGTTTACTCGTCAGTGAAGGTTCACTTGTCAGCTATTTCTGCATGTCTGCGATTCTCTCCACCTTTGGCTTCCAGACTGGAAGTAAAACTTTTCCTTAAAGGTATCCTTCATATTAATATTAAACCTCTCAGAAAACTAGTTCCACCTCCTTGGGATTTGAATTATGTTTTAGAGAAGCTTACTGTGGGCCTTTTGAACCTGCAGCCACAGCTTCTTTAAAGTTTTGTACTTAGAAAACAGTTCTGTTAGCTTCAACCTCTGCTAAGAGACTTTGAGATTCAAGTTTGTCGGATTCTCCACCTTTCCTGGTTTTCCACAGGGATAGGGTCTCTTTGCTTACCAATCCTTCTTTTATGCCCATTGTGGTGAATGAGTTGTCTCTTAATCAATCTCTTCAGTTGCCCACTTTCTTCCCTTCTCCACAGTCCTTCAATGAAAGGATCTTACACACCGTAGATGTGCATAGACAACTCAGATTTGATTTGGATAAGACTAAGGCTATCAGAAAGTCGGATCAGCTGTTTGTTTCTTTTCATCCCAGGGCTCTGGGTTTTCTTCTTGGATTTCTAATGCAATTTTGTTTTGTTATGATTTCCATGGTAAGACTGCTTCTGCTGCTGGTAAGGCTCACTCCATTAGGTCTGTGGCTTACTCAGGTTCATTCTTTAAAGGCCTGGACACTAATTCTATTTTAGAGGCTGCTACATGATCTTCTCTGCATACTTTCACCAAACATTACAAGTTGGACAGCATTTCTAGATCTAGAGCTGGATTTGCTAGTCATTCTCCATGGCTTTGTTGAAAGCTCCTCTGCTCCTTCCTCCTCCCAGGGATCCTACTAAGCTTTGGTATTCTCCCACATGTAAAGAATATTGCAACATTGAATAGAAGGATATAGAATAGTTGTGTAAAATCTTACCATAACCGTAGATGTCCTTCTCTTCTTCTGTGTTGCAGTATTCTGTCTCTCCCGCCTTCCCTGCTATGTTTTGTATCTTTCCTCGGATGGCATATTATTGATCCTTAGGTCTGGTGTTGCTTATGGGGTATTACAGTTCTGAGGACTTTACATGCTGATGTCCTTTTCTGGCTGACATTGTCAGCACATGCATGCGACGTCCCACATACCTTACAGTAGCAAAAAGCTATTGTATGCCGGCCGGACGTCAGATCGCTTGAGCAGAGGACTTCCCACATGTAAAGAATACCGCAACATAGAAGAGAAGGACATCTATGGTTATGATAGGATTTTACACAGCTATTCTTTGTTAATACTGTACAAATAGTGATGTTATCAGTAGATTGTATTTTTACAGTGATAATAGCCAGTGTAGTCATAGGGCTGAATTCATCAAGGTACCAAGATGTGCCACTGTAGGTGTACACATCACAGTTCCTCTTTGCTATTCAAGCAAGCACCCTTACATGGTGATGCGCTGTCCTCCAACACAAACACATGCAGCACTGCTAAGGGCTTATCCTGTGACCATGCGGAATGCTAATGAGGTGTTCGGGGGGGAGGTCGCAGATGCTAATTTAACATGTGCTGTCTCCTCAGAATCACCTGCAGGAAGGCATCTACATGGCCCAGAGATTCAAGCAAGTAGTCAGCCATGTAGATCAGCATGGCCATCCCCACAACATGAACTGATGAACATGGGGAGGGACCACTGGACACCAGGGGTTCATGTTTGAAGTGCAATAATGACACCAGCATTATTACAGGAATTTATGGTGGAAAAGCCACTGGACATTAAGAATAAAGTGAATTACTGTAATGGCACAGATATCATAAGGGTGACTGGGGCTGGGGAATCCACTAGACCATCAAGGATGACTCTTTAAAGTGCCATAATGGCATTGACATTGTAACAGGAATTGGGGTAGAGGGATACACTAAATCATTAGGGCTTAATACATATGAGCTGTAATGGCATTAATGTATTAAGGGAACCACAAGTAGATAGGGTAGGGGCAGGTACAGGGACTGGTGTGTGTGTGTGTGTGTGTGTGTGTGTGTGTGTGTGTGTGTGTGTGTGTGTGTGTGTGTGTGTGTGTGTGTGTGTGTGTGTGTGTGTGTGTGTGTTCATGTTTGTATACGTGTGAGAAGGCAGCTGGAGGAGGAATGCCACTGTCTACATCAGCAACATTTTACTACCACATGAGTCCTGTCAGTAACTAAAATTTAGGAAATATGCAAACTAGCCAGTAATGAGGTCTTACCTCACTGCAGCTAACATGTTTCTGAATCACGACTGGGCAAGTCTTGCAGGAAGGGCCATACGACTCGTGCTAGGAACTTTAATGACTTTAGCTCCCAGTGTTTCCATAAATACTGTAATATATTGTAATGCACACAAATCCAGAATTATATTTTTGGCTGACCTTTCACAAATTGTCTTATCTTGGATATTGTGCAACCTAGACATAAATAGTTAACTTCTTAACCAGAGATGAGCTTTTAGATGATAGCAAGAAATTTCTCTTTGAGTGCGTGTTTATTGAAATATTTACAGAAATATGAAATCATGTACCTAATTGTGTAATTAAGCAATAACCCATGCCTGGGTGTGGGTAATGCTGGATTTACCCACGGTTGGTGTGGTTTGGTTGCGAGGGCGAAGCCCGAGTGACCAAACAAAGACAGCCTTAGGTAAATCCAGCATTACCCACACCCAGAAGTAGGTTATTGCTATTATACAATGACATTATTTAAGAAAAAAAAATACTTACTTTTCTTAAATAATGTCCTTGTATAACGGCGCCGTGCTGTCCTTCCACCGCTGGACACCTCCGCTTTGCCATTGCTGATGTTCTGCGCACACATTTGGAACTTGTGTTCCCATGCATACCCAGTACATCATTGCTTGGGAAAGTAAGCAACAGAGAAAAGAAGATCTCCGTTCCTATGTTTTTTTTTTAAACCCTTAAAATTAAAGAATATATCAACGGAAAAAAGTCTGGGCGACCGGACCTTTTTCAGTTGTATACTCTCAATGGGCACACTGGTTGGGGTGGCCAATCAGCGTGCTTGTTTTACAATGTCAGTCATTGTATAATTAGCAATATAAATACAACTGACTACTTCTCAAGGTGTACAACTTACACTGCAAATATGTATGGCAATTTCCTTCAGCAATATCTAAGGTTTCACCAGATGCCATGTAATAGTTTGTAAGTCAATCAGTTTTTGAAGTATCAGCAATATTTCCATAAGCACTTTATTTTCATAATTACTTACAACTAGCAATATATCCACTATAGTGTGATATAAATTGACATTGACAATAATTTGTCTTATGTACCACCTTGGCATATCACACTGTACCCTTCAATAGCATGTAGACCTCTTAGTTACGAAAATATGAATAATAAGTGACCGTGATTAATTTCTCTGCAGGGCATTATAGATTAACAATGGTAGTGTTATTTTGTTAATACCTCCTTGACTGTCATAATTCTGCTTATCTTATCCTTATTCTGATTATCAAAGAAGGTAGGGGAGTGGCATTGAATTGAGAGAGAGAGCAACAGTTGACACAACACCCTGACTCAATGCAGAAAATGGGAAAAAGGGGGTTGGTGGTGATAATAATATCAAGTCACTTTCTGGCAATGACAGGTCCTACTCTTCCTGGATTTTGGCACCTCTGTAACTTATTGGAAAGGGATAGTCTTTAGCTTGTTTATTCTGCACGTATCTTTATCATGGGTCTAGTTCAGATTATCGAAGCTTTAAAATGTTGAAATTCATATGATCAAGACCATATGGTCGACATTTTAAAACATTGAACTGTTTTTACTGAGGTCATGGTATAGTGGGAATTGGGGAATGTGCCCTTTCCTTACTGTAGAGAGATCTTAGGTTTTGTTGTATATAATTGCCCCCCTGCAAAAACACTGTTTATCTTGTTTCCTCATTTTTTGACTTTTTAAAATGTTGAACGCATGTCTTGACCATATGAATTTAGACATTTTAAGAAATTCGAAAATTTGAACTAGATCCCTTTATAATGCAGTACAGATTTGATTTGATTTTTCCCCACGGTTTTGTGCAGACTTGCTAGAACAATTTCCAGGGGCTACTGGATACCAAGTTATTTGCCTCTTCCCCTGCTTTCTAAACTATGATATCTGTCCTTTATAGTTTAAGGCTACTGCAGCAGTGATCTAATGCTGAACGTAGTGCAGGTAAACTTACTGAACTATAGATGTTTGAATAGATCACTTCTGCAGTAGCTAGCTGCCCCCTGTAGTCACATTTTCTGTGTCAGGCTTTAGGTTTTTTACTGCTAGACATCTGATTTGTCAGGACTGTAGAGACCTTCATCCAAGGCAAGAAAGGTCTGAAGGATTTAGTGCCCTAACCATGGAGTTTTTCCTTCTGCCCTCGTGCAGGGCTGTGGCTAGGGTGCATGGTAGGTGCCATGAAGCTTTGGTGCGTACAATTAAGGCTACTGCAGCAGTAATCTAAACAAGCATCTACTGTTATGGTAAGTTTGCCTACACAACTGTACTGTCTTCAAAGTGCATTGTAGTGGTTTTATATATTTATTTATTATGTTTACAGGATAAATGCAAACTGGTCCACAGACATTTTTCAGCCATGACCCAGGCGTCTAACATGAGTCAAGACATAGATATGGACAACAGGTGTGTACAGTAAAATAGAAAAAAATGACTGCAGTGAAGAATTTGAAATGCATACAGATATTACAGGGAAGAGCAGTGTAATGTGGAATTTGTGACAAGGATAAAAAAAGTGTAAAGTACTACGCTTGATTGATGATTACAGTATTTTGCAATATAATATATTTTGAAATGCAGTAATATAGAGTAAACCATGAGCAACACTTGGTATTGAATGGTGTAGTTGGTATGCAAGCTGTGTGAGTCAAATAAGATACAGTGAATGGCATAATAATAATAATGCTGTGCTTCCTGCACAGCTTTTATGAAAATGAGAAGAATTTATTTTTATTTATTTATTTATTACATTTGGTTACCAGGAAAGTTTGACTGGGTTAAAACCCCTTTTCAAAAGGAGCCCAAGGAAGAAAAGCTTGATCAGTTACAGTAATGCAAGGTACAAAGCATTTTAATACAAAGTCCAGCAGAACACAGACTGTCCATTAAACATACATGCAATTCATACAGGAAACAAACAGGGACTCCATCAGAACATAGTACATTTTTAAACACATTTATTGAATTATCACTCATCATAACATAAGCACACTTACATTTATATAAAAGTAATTTACAAACATTATACATCACATCTTGTTATATATCATATAATCTAAGCAACATTGCATAAATTATTCAATTCTTGCCTCCTTTTAAATCTCATTCGTCCTCTAAAACATTTTTCTGCATGTATTGTCCCCACAGTTTCCATGTCTTTCTTTGTTATTTACTCCTACCCTTTTCTAAAAATCCCTCCTCCTGTTCTTTTATCTCTGTTACAGTATTCACTACTTCAAGTGTAATTCGTTTAGAGTTTGATTTCCATTTTTTTAGTAATTGCATTTTTGGCAATTAACAGAATTAAACTTAACAAGGCCTTACTGTGTCCAGACACTACTTCTGCTGCCTCTGTATCTCCTCACTCTCAGCCCCGGCCCTGGAGAAGCCGGATAGGTTCTACAAGGTGCCCAAGGACTGCAGATTTTTTTTAAATGTCCTTCTGCTGATCCTTCTGTGGTTTCAGTCTCGACTGATAAACCTTTTAAACTTTTGTTGTCTTCTGCGCTCCTTCCTTCAGATAAGGATAGTAGAGCTATAGAAAGGTTAGGTAAGAAAGTGTAGACCACTGCCACCTTGTCTTTTTGGGCTATGAATTACCAAACCCATATGACCAGGTATCGTCTTGGATCCCCTTTCTCAGGTAGTTTAAGGTTGTGTCTGATCTTACTGACTATGAAAGTTACACTTCAGCTCATTCCCTTACTGGGTCCACTTCCCATGTTGCTTGTCACACCATTAAATGCAGTGACAGTGCGGCTGATGCTCTTCAGGGTTGCTGTGTTTCATTCCGTGATGAGGCATTATTCTTGGCTTCATCTGATGATTTTAAAGCCAGACCTTTGGATTCTCCTCTAGATAATAAAAATATTTTTGGGACAGCAGCAACTGACCTTTTCAAGTCCCTCTAGGATAAGGTTAAGGCCATGCAAGAACTTGAGTATATTTTTGTCTCCCCTTAACCTACATTTTTGAGTAATTACCCTTCTAAATCTGCCTTTGTCCATAGGCAGACTCGTAAGCCTCCCAAATGTAGGGAAAGGTCTAGGCATATTCCTTCTGCTAAATTTACTCAGACGTCTACATCTCAGAAGCCTTCCTTACAGGACAAGCCTATCTGTATTTGACATTTTCCCTCCTCTTCCCCTCAGCCAGGTCCCTTTGTCACTCCACCTTGCTCCATCTCTCCCAAATTGGCAGTAAATCACATCAGAAGCTTGGCTGCTGTCTATCATTTGTCAGGGGTATTTCTTGGTATGAAAGTCCTTTCCCCCCTTTTCAGGCATCCCGCAACCTCCTCCAGACCTTTTCCCAGAGGTTTTTCAGTCCTTTTTAGATCAGGGCAGCATTCAGCCTGTTCCATCCACCCAAGTGTAAAGGAGGATGTTATGTAGTCCAATCTCACCTACATTCTTACTCGCGGGTTCGGAGCCGAATATCAGCTCCGACTCAGCCTACTTTTATTTACTAGCTCAAAGACTCCCACTGGCTGGGCCAAGCAGGTATCCCATGCTGCACTGCTCCATAACCCCAGATCTCATTTGCCGCTCGTGTAGCTAGGACGTGGTCCCGCTTGGTTGTGGCTAAGTGCCTTCTTTTTTTCAATTTCTCTTGAGAAATTTGCTAGTTGTTCAACCACAAAAAGCTGTTTTAATAGCTATTCTTCTTGTTGCTTGTTTGTAGTGTTTTTTTTGTTTGTGTAGTTGGTATCCCTAACTGTTCCGGTGGGCTAGGCCCGTTTTACTTAGAGGACCTAGTCCTCCATTTTGTGTGTAGTGTTCCGTTTCCTTTTGTGGAAGACTTCTGTTAGTGTATATTTGGATAAATGTGTTCTGCTTAATATTAAGTAGTGTGTTGTGAGTTAGTAAAGAACCATTTTACTTGGAGGTTCGGGTTGTCTTGTGTAGTCTGATCAGTTTTTCCCGCCCTTACTGTTTTTCCGGCTAAGTTGCTTTCAGTGTTCTGCTTGTGCAAGATGTCTAAGGATCAGAAGGAACATAAACCTTCCGTTTTTAAAAAATGTTCCAAGTGTAGTTACAAAATGTCCATTACGGATGGGCAATTCCGTATGTGTTTACTGCCTAGGAGCAATTCATTTGCAAGAGTCTTGTAGCTTCTGTCACGCCTTCAGTCCGAGGGTGCTCCAGGAGAGGAACAATAAACTAATATTGAAGGGACTCCTAAAACCTTTGTTTGAGGAGTCTTTAGACTCGACTTTTAGTTCTCAGTCCAAGTCAAAAGCTTTGAAGGCGAAGAAGAGATCTCCGGCTCCGTCTGTCTCCTCGGAGCCCCTGGAGAAAATTACTAAACTTGACTCTACCTCCTCGGCTCCTCTGTCCTCGGGGCCACAGGAGGTATCTGTAGTACTGGAATTGGCATCGGCTCCTATTTTACTGGAACCCATTCGGAGCCGGTCGTCCGGTGTTAGGCATGGTTGTCCTGAGAGGAGATCCCAATCTCCCTCCCTGTCCTCCAAATCCTCCAGGCTTTCTGATTTCGATGTCGATATGGTGGTTCAGAGGCTCCTGCAGTCGCCAGTGTTGGCAAAACTATTCTCGGCTCTGACCCAGTCAGCTCCGGAGCCCGTCCCGATGCTTGTGTCGATGGTTCCTCCTCCAAGCACTTCCTTGTCTTCGGAGCTGGAGTGCTCCACTCCGAGTGATGTTCCTGCGCCGGCTCCGATACCCCTCAAGGGTTTGTCGGTGCTGACGTCGCCTCTGACCCAGTCGGCTCCGTCCACAGGGTTTGGCACTCGGGTTTCCTCAGTCGGGCCCAAGGGGGATACTTCGGGACACCTGTCAGTTCCGAGCCTCCCTCTCGGCACATCGGCTCGGGGGACCCCTGCCCCGGTCATGGCCTCGGAGGCCGGTCGGTCCTCGGATTCGAGGGGACCTGCCTTCGAGGCCATGCGGAGCGCACTGGCCAGATTCTTAGTTACATTACCTGCATCGGTCATTCCGTCCCCTTCCACCCCGGCTAGAGCCTCTGACTTCCCCCTATCCATAGATGGCGGAGTCCAAAGGTCTGGGCATACCCCTATGAGCGGTCCCCAACTTTTTGAGGGCCCCTCAGAGTCTGTGCCTGAGGAGCCCCCTAGAAAGAAGTCGTGCAAGAGGAAGCACATAGACTCCCAGGATGAGTCTCTCAATTCTGATACCGACCTCGAGGAGTCGGAGGGGTCCCCCAAGTTGTCGTCTGATGACGTCTCTTTCTCTGACATCCTGGAGATATTGAGACAGAGAGACGACTGGCCGTCCAAAACCCAGTCGGTATTCCTCAAGGCCTTTGGTGCTCAACCCTTCGCCTCCTGGGTGTCTCCACCCTTTGACGAGCTCTTGGATTTAATTTGTCGAAGGGTGTGGGAGAATCCTGATTCGGTGGAACCTGTACCCAGAAGGCCCAGTAAGTTTCTTTCTGCCCCCCCCCCCCCCGGGGAAAGAGTTTCTGTCCAAAGGGGTTTCTGTAGATGCCATGGTGGTGGCGACGGCCACACAGCAGGAAGTAGCCGAGTCTTCTTCCTCCGTCCATCCTCCTAACAAGGAGTCTAGGAGCATGGACCGGTACAGGAAGTGTACCTTCTCGTCAGCGATCTTCACCCTACAGTCACCGAGCTACCTCTGTCATTTTACTCGTCTCTAGAGAGATCTCCTCAAGGAGTTAGGAGATACTCTAGTGGGTAACGTACCTGAGGCGATAGCACACACGGTTAATGCCCAGGTATCTACCCTCAATTCTGTTGTCAACTCATCCATGAGGCTCATATCGTATGTAGCCGAGGGGGCAAGTAGGGCAGCCAGTTTGGGAGTAGCCCTCAGGAGGCAAACCTGGAAGCGCCTGTGTCATTTCGCGGAGGCCTTCAAGTCTTCCTTCACTGACGCTCCTTTTGATGGGTCCTCGCTCTTTGGGACCAAAGTGAAAGACACCCTCACCAGATGCGAGCAAGAGGGAAAGACCCTGTCTGCTGTAGGGGTCCGTTTTTCCCTTCCCTCGAGGTCTTACCCCAAGGCTCAAAGGGGAGGGAAGATGTGGTTCAAGAAATCGCAGAAGTTTTTCCTGGCCGCACAAGGTGAGTCCCCCTCCAGAGGCAGAGGAGGGGGAGGTTATTCTGGAAGACGCCGCCCTAGAGGCAGAGGAGGCCCCCGCAACTCGGGAGACCGTGATTCCTTTTGCGGGGTCTTCCTACCATCATTCTTGATGTGTTGCCCGACTGTGCTATTCCGGAGCCAGTCGGGGGCCGCATATCGTTGTACCCGGAAGCCTGGGAATGCATCACCCAGGATCGATGGGTATTACGAATAGTTTCCGGAGGTTATGCCATCCCTTTTTTGTCAGACCCCCCCTCCAGTCAGGAGAATCACGGATGTTCCACCCAGTCAAAGGGATCACGCAGCATTAAGAAGTTTCAAAGCTGCTAAAGGAGGGAGTCATCCAACCTGTCCCTTCAGACCAAATCGGATTAGGGACTTACTCAAGACTTTTTTTGGTGCCGAAAAGAACAGGGGACCTGAGACCCATTCTAGATCTCAGCAGATTAAACCACTACATTCTGAAGTCCAAGTTCCAAATGGTCACCCTTCAGTCCATTTTTCTGTTGCTGGAAAAAGAAGTATGGATGTGCTCCATCGATCTCAAGGATGCTTCCTATCATATCAAAATGGACAGGGCATCCAGGAGTCACCTATGCTTCCGGCTGGGAGCCAGTCATTTTCAATTTCGTGCCCTGCCCTTTGGTCTCACCACAGCCCCCAGGGTGTTCACCAAGTGTTTGGCAGTGGTGACAGCTAACCTGAGGACGTCAGGATTCCAAGTGTTTCCGTACCTGTACGACTGGCTCGTCACCGCCCCCCACCAGGCATGTACTCATCCGAGCCAGGGACGCTACCATTACCCTCTGTCAATGACTAGGAATAACATTGAACTGGGAAAAATCTACCTTGCTGCCCTCACAATGTGTCATGTTTATAGGCGCAGAGCTAGACACCATTGAAATGCAGGCCTTCTTGCCGCACAACAGGATCAGAGTATTACAGAATCAGGTTCACGCTTTATTACCCCCTCAGGAAAGTACAGGCGAGATGGGTTCTTCAGCTTCTGGGCACCATGGCAGCTACCATTATGTTAGTGCCTCTAGTGAGATTACACATGAGGCTTCTTCAATGGCTTCTCTTTGCCCAGTGGTCTCTCTAAAAACTCCCCCTTTCCCACCAGATCCTACTCACGGACCGATGCAAACAGGATCTCGGTTGGTGGCTATGCTCCACCACTCTGGACGAGGGGAAACCGTTTGTTCCTCTGTCACCTGTCGCCACGGTGACCACAGACGCCTCCCAGATGGGGGGGGAGGGATTATCTTGGCAGGACGGTCCAAGGCAAGTGGCAAGATCACAAGGTACATCTGCACATCAATGTCTTAGAGATGAGAGCGGTGTTACTGGCATTGCGGACACTTCAGAGCTCTCTTCCTCTGGGGACAATTGCAATACACTCGGACAACATGTCCGTTGTGTGGTATCTAAACAAAACAACAACGCACATTCCGGGGAAGGCCAATGTGATAGCAGACAGGCTGAGCAGAGCTATTATGATGCCTTACAAGTGGTCCCTGAACCGTCTGGTAGCGGAACAGATTTTCAGCAGGTGGGGGGGGTCAGCCTTGCTGCGATCTTTTTGCCAATCCCCTCAATGCCAAATGCAGCAACTACTTCACCCTGATCCTCCCACACGGGGAGTCACCCAGGGACGCTCTAGTCCACTATTGGCCCTCCGGTCTTTTCTATGCTTTCCTTCCATTACCAAGAGTGATTCAGAAAGCCATATCCTTGGGAAGCAAGATGATTCTAATTGCCCCACACTGGCCTCGCCAGGTCTGGTTCTCCTTTCTCTATCCATTCGCTGTGGACAGTCCTTGGATTCTGAACCCAGTACCAGACCTACTAACACACATGTCGGGACAGTTCCATCCCTCCCTGTGGACCCTCAGGTTGACAGCAAGGTTACTCCACTTCCGTCATTAGTCAGACTTCATCGTTTTTCACCTGAGGTGGTGCACATTTTATCCTCTTCTTATAAGTCTCCGACTAGGAAGATTTATTCCAGCAAATGGAAGAGATTCTCTATTTGGGCTCATGCCCAAGGAATTGACCCTTACACAGCCCCAATTGTTGCTGTTTTGGATTTTTTGTCCATGCTCTTTCAGGAGGGCTCTGCGCTCGCTACCATTAAAGTCCAGCTGGTGGCTATTTCAAACTTTCATACCTCCTCTGAGCCTTCCCTTATGGCTCATAAACTCTGTAAGGCCTTTCTAAAGGGCACCTTATTACTCTGGCCTCCTGTGTCAAAACCTATCATGTCCTGGGATCTAAACTTTGTATTGCAAGCCCTTGCTTCCCCACCTTTCGAGCTGGCTGCCACCTGTGAGTTAAAGTTTTTGTCCTGGAAGACAGCTTTCCTAATAGCCATCACATCAGCCAGATGGGTGTCGGAGATTCAGGCTCTCTCCATCAAACCCCCGTATTTAATTTTTCATAAGGACAGAGCTTCCCAAAGTAACATCTACTGTGAATCTCAATCAGTCTATTGAGCTGCCAGTGTTCTTCCCTCAATTCTCGAACAAGGCAGAGTTTAGATTTCATCAACTGGATGTGCATAGACAATTACGATTCTATCTACACAGGACCAAACACCTACGAAAATCTGACCAATTGTTTGTTTCATTTTCAGAAAATAGAGCGGATTCCCCTATTTCTAAGGTTACCATTTCTAGATGGATTTCAAATTGTATTACCTTTATTTAGTCTTCAGTGGGAAAAAATCTACCGTTCCCCGTCAAGGCTCACTCTACTAGGTCTGTTTCTGCTTCTATGGCATACCATGCCAGACTATCTTTGGATGATATTTGTGCTACAGCAACATGGGCTTCCCCGCATACCTTTATTACTCATTACAAACTGGACGTGGCTTCTAGGGGCCGGGCTTCCTTTGGTTCCACAGTCCTCAGGAGTATCTTCCTTTGAGCCTCCCAGGATAGAGGTGCTGGGGACGCTGTCCCGCGAGTAAGAATGTAGGCGAGATTGGACTACATAACATCAAGAAGTTATGAACTCACCATAACGTTCGATGTATGTAGTCCATCTCGCCTCACATTCTTACGTACCCTCCCACCTGCCCCCTTCCTGGAGGATCTGGAGGTTGGAATTGGTGCTAGAGTACCCTTCAGTGGTAGTTTGTTTTTTCTTATTCCCCTTGATAGAGTTCTACCTTATTGGATTGTTGTGATGCATGAGATGTGATTGTTGGATTCGCAGCAAACTAGATCTGGGGTTATGGAGCAGTGCAGCATGGGATACCTGCTTGGCCCAGCCAATGGGAGACTTCGAGCTAGTAAATAAAAGTTGGCCGAGTCGGAGCCGATATTCGGTTCCGAACCCGCGAGTAAGAATGTGAGGCGAGATGGACTACATACATCGAACGTTATGGTGAGTACATAACTTCTTGTTTTACTCCGGAATGTTTTTGTTTCCTTGGAAGGAGAGGACTTGGTGACCAGTTCTGGATCTGTGTCAACTCAACACATTTCTCGATGTCCCTTCTTTCAAGATGCTGTCTCTTTAGACTTTGTTTCCTCTCCTTTCTCTGGCTTAGTCTCTAGATCTCAGGGATGTCTATCTTCATATCCCTATTCACCCCCTGTTCAGGAACATTTTATGTTTCTCTGTTTATTCCTCTCATTTTTCAGTTTTCTTCTTTGCCCTTTGGCCTTTCTACTTCTCCAAGGATATTCACCAAATGCCTCACTCTTGTCATTTCTTTTTGCAGGTTTTAAGAGATGCAGCTATATTCCCCAGTGTAGATGACCTGCTTATTTGGACTTCTCTCCCAATGGTTTCCTGAAAGATCGCCACTTTACCACCTGTCTTTTACAAAGTCTGAGGTTCACCAACAATATCAAGAAGGTTGGTCCTTATGTACTCCCAAGATTATATTTTTTTTTTAGTTGCAGGATTCAGACCATTCCCACGTTGACTTCTCTTCCTGCTCCCAAGTTTTTGTCTCTGAAAACCTACTTCCAGTCTCCTGTTCTTCTTCTGTCTTCTCACAGCCAAGGAATTTCTCAGGATTCTGGCTTCCACCATTCCTGTGCTTCCTCTTGCCGGGCTGCATATGAGAAAGCTCCAGTGGTACCTCAAAACATTGCGGCTTCAACATTGTCATCTTCTGGAGTTCCCTGTTCCTTTGCTTCCTTGTGTCAAACTCGAGCTACAGTCGTGGATTCAGCAACTTTTTCTCAACCTGGGACTTCCCTTTCAAGCTCAAAATCCTTCCCAGGAACTGTTCATGGATGTCTCATATCTTAGGTGGGGAGCTTCTTGTGGCTTTCTGAAAGTCCAGGGTCTCCGGCCTACTCATCAGTGGTCAGACCATATCAACATAAAAGAGATGAGGGCTCTGCTTCTGGCTCTACAGGATGTATATTCCCTTTTTCTCTCCAACCCCTGAAAATCTTCACAGACAATACAGCTGTGATGTGATATGTCAATAAGCAGGGGTACAAGGTTTTGTCTCGTTTGCAGACTAGCACTTCAGACCTGGGATCTGGCTGTGAGGTATCAAGTGAGTCTTCAGGCAGTTTGCATTTCTTCAGAGCACAATCTAGTGGCAGATTCTTTGAGCTGGACCAGAACACAGGCTCATGAATGGGTGCCTCACAGATATGTGTTTCTGGACATAGTCCACCTATGAGGTATTCCTCAGAAAGATCTGTTTGCCTCCCCTCTGAACAGACAACTTCCTCTATTCTGTTCGAGAGTACCAAGTCCGCTGACATGGAAGGTACACGTCCTGTCTTTTCCTTGGAAGGGAATATTTCTGTATGCCTTTCCTCCCCTTCCTCTTTTGCCATAAGTACTGCTCAAGATCAAGCAGGACTCTCACAAAATGTTAATTTCTTCCTTCTGGTCCAGACAGCACTGGTTTCCCCCTTCTGTTTCATCTAGCCAGGGGAAGTCATCAAAAATTACCTCACTCTTATCACACAAGACAAGGAATCTTTTATCCATCCTCACCTGCCCACTCTTCAAATGACACTGCAGGTGATAGGGTTTTGATCCCTTTTAGGCACCTGTTTTCTGAAGACATGCTTCAGGTCCTGCAAGAGGCCAGGAAACCAACTGCTAGAAAGTCATATATGTCTAAATGGAAAAGATTTTCAGCTTGGTGCCTTTCTAACAATCAGGAACCCTTTGCAGTGGAGGTTCCCTTGGTTCTTTCTTACTTGTATGATCTGCTCCATGCTGTCTTGGCATATTCTTCAGTTAAAGCTCACCTGTCAGCAATCTCTGCCTATCTGTCCTTAAAGCTTCCCTTTGACCTCTCGGTTTGAGGTCAAGCAATTTCTTAAAGGTGTTCTTCATATCAGGCCCCCAAGAAAGCCTATTCCACTTCATTGGGACCTCAGTTTTTCTCTTAAAAAAATTGAATCAGGCTCCTTTATAACCTGCTCTTTCAACTTCCTTGCAACTTAGTATGTTAAACTGTTTTGCCAGTGTCCGAACTTCAGGCTCTTTTGGCCATTCTTTCTTTTTTAATTTTTCACAAAGACAAGATGTCATCATACTAATCGTCCTTTTATGCCCAGAGTGTTATATTCCTTAATCACTCTGTTCAACCTCCTTCCTTTTATTTCCTTCTCCACAGTCTGCCAGTATGAAGGTTCTTCATACCTTGGGCCTACATAGACAGCTCAGATATTGTTTGGAGAAAACAAAGGTTATTTGCAAACCTGAGTATCTTTGTGTTTTTTCATTCCAGGGCATTGGATTTAGCTGTTTCCAAGCAAGCCATCTCCTCCAGGATTTCTAAGGACATTTCTTTTTGTTGTTCTCTTCATGGCAAAAGACTTTCTTCATCTGTAAAGGCAGAGGGTGACTTTTTCAAAGGTTTAGATACCAACTGCATCCTTGAGGCTAGTACTTGGACTTCTATTTATACTTTTACTAAGCATTACAAATTGGATGATGATGCCAGGGCAGGCTTTGCCATAGCTTTCCTGCATACGTTTGTAGAGGGCTCTTCTGTGCATTCCTCCTCCCAGTCTCTTTAGCTCTTGTATTCTCTCATTAGTGAAGAATACTGCAACAGTAGTATGAAAGGACTTAGTACAGTTGTGTAAAATCTTACTATAACTGTCGATGTCCTTCTCTTCACTGTTGCCGTATTTGGTCCCTTCCTTAACCCCTCTGCATAGCTCTTACCCCTGTGTTTTGTTTCCCTTCTGGCAGAGGGGCTCTCACTTCCTATTTATTCTGACATTTTCTTTCTGGATATTGCCCCTGGGGGCTTTGGTGTACTGGCCAGATGTTGGGCTACCTTTGAAAGGCGATCCCTTCTGTGAAGAATACTGCAACAGTAAAGAAAAGGATGTCTATTGTTATGGTAAGATTTTACGCATATAAAAGTATTTATAGAAACACTTCCAGACAAAAATCCTAAATCTTCTAGATTTTGTTGTATATTTGGGACCTGTACTTATGTACTCCCATTGTTTACTTGTGAATTGCATATCTAATCTCTTTTCCCAATATTTTCTGACTTGTTCTGATCGATTTCTGTGGTTATCATGCAGTATTTTATGTGCCCTACTAATTATCCATTTTTTTTAAATACAGGATTCTGATTCTTTTCTCAATTCAACTAAAAACTCATCCATTGCAGGTATTTTATTTAGGGCTCCTCCATCCCTTTCCTGTTGTTTATACTTTGATATCAGTCCCGGATAGAGAATCACTAGCATGCAATCCAAATGTTTTCTTGGCCTTTCCCATTCTATTACATTTTCTTCTGTGATTATTGGTTCCCAATACATTGGTTCCTTTGCTGTATTCCTCCAGTAAATTCCAGCCTCTTCTTGTCTATTTTGTGTACCCCTAATTTGTATTGGCAAAATTGCCTTTCTTCATTCCCGTGTTGTGTTGGCTTAGTTGTTAGTATACTTTCTGCTGTTTTATGAATTTAATATTCTTTATGACTGTTGTTATTCTCCTTAAGGATCCACATCCAAAATCCCATTCTTTCCTTATTTCTTGAGTTACCCCCCCCCCAGTTCATCATCATTCCTTTCCACTTTGAATTGTAGCTTCCCGCTTGAGTTATGTGTAAGAACCTTAACTGTGTAGTTCTAAAATATTCTTTTAAATCAGATAATCCTAAACCTCCTTGTTCTTTTGGGAGGATCAACTTATCCCACTTGATTCTTGCTCTCTTCCCCTTCCAAATACAATTATTCAACTCTTTATTAATTAAGATCCATAATTTCTCTTCTGGTTGATACAATTATGTCTGACCTGTGTATAAAACTAAAGGAACTAAAAACATTTTTACTGTTTGTATTATGTTATCCATATCCATAGGCAAGAGCTTCCAGTTTCTCAGTTTTTGTATTACCTTTTGTTTAGTCTTTTCCCATATATCCTTAGCTGCCATGACAGAATCCTTTTTAATCCATACTCCTAAATACTTAATTTTATAATGTCCCCATAAATATGGGTATTGTTGGACCAATCACTGTGTGGGTACTTAGTTTATATCTGTAGCTTTTGTTTTGTCTTCATTAAGTTCATTGTTTTCGTTAATTATATTTCCCTAAAAAATGGAAATGTCTAATAATATTCCACAACACAAGATTCCTTTTCTTGTTCTGTCAGGTACAAAGTATCTGCAAATATAGCCAACTTTTCTTGACTACCATACAAATTATATCCTTGAACTTCTGAGTCCTTTATTTTCTTTGCCAGTGGTTCTAAATGTAACTAACGCAAATAACCAAGGGGAAAGATGTCCCACTGTTCAGACGCAGCTTATCAGTGAGGAGCCATCCCACTTTGATTTTTGCCTCCTTTCACTCATTTATCCTTATTATTAATCATATCATTATATCAGGAAATGTATATCCTTTTGCCGTTCTCCAAAAATTCCAGCATACTCTGTTGAATGCTTTCTCTGTATCAAAACCCACCAATAGCAGTATTTTCTTGTATTCTGCTTCCCTCTGGATCATCATTGTTCTGTTAAAGATGTCAAATGTTTGCCTCTCTTCCACAAAACCACATTAGTCCATAGCTATCAAATTTGGGATCACTGTTGCCATTTTAGCCATTATAGACATGTATAATCATGGTTTAAAATTGAAATGGGTCTATTTGAAGCTGGATCAGATGGATCTTTACTGTCTTTAGGTATTGCAACCATCACAGCTTTTTTTCCAGGATTTTGGTTCCTCACCTCCAATTAAAATATTTTTAAACAAAACACTCCAGATCTTTATCACTTTCTTCCCTCCTAGCTTCCAAACTTCCAACAGAATACCATGTGTTCCTGGCGGTTTTCCTGTAGATTGATTATATACCACAATGTTCATCTCATCTCCTTCTGTCTTAACTGGTGGTCATTGAACCTCATCTTCTAACCTTGGCATATTTAAGTCTTCTATAAATCTTTCCATTTTTTTTTCTTTTTCTTGATTTCCCTACTTTTCTGCTTTATACAAATTTACATAACATTTCTGAAATATATTTTAATACCTCTAGAGAATCTCGTGTTATTTTTCTTGTTGTAGGCTCCCTAAGTTTAGCAACAGCCCTTTTCACTTTGTCGCCTAAGTTGCTGTGCCAAACATTTTTGTGCTGTGGAGTGAAAAAATAGTTGCATAACAGCTATCTTTCTAAACTCATGTATATTATCTATGTATTCCCTTATTTTCCCTCTAGCACTGTGCAGTTATGCCTCTTCTTGTTCTAAGATTCCTTGTATTTTGTAATACTTTAACCTTTTAATTCTTAACCAAATCTCTCCATCTTTTATTTCTACAATATTTTTAAAATACACTTTCATTTTATCACACTCACTAGTATAACTTCTGGAGTACCTTCCATTTTCTGTAATAAATCCTTGATAATTTTCACTACCCATTCTCAAATTCCTCTGTTTTTAAGAGGCAGGTGGCGAAGTAGCAGTGTCTCATCTTTACTTCATTACACTGTATTTCTGCCTTAGTAATTTTTGGTGTGTGATCTGAAATAGTTATTGAATGTGTATCAAAGTTGTCAATTAAATGGACATGTTCCTGTGAAATATAATTTCTGTCAAGACTAGCCCAGTTATTGTACCTTGGAGAATAATATATAAACTCTTTCCGAGTATATACTACTGAATTCACGTCTTTCATACCAAATATTGTCATAAACTTCTTCAGAAATGTATCCTGTTTTGTCATATTTTCCTTTCTA
This sequence comes from Protopterus annectens, assembly GCF_019279795.1. Classification (NCBI taxonomy): domain Eukaryota; kingdom Metazoa; phylum Chordata; order Ceratodontiformes; family Protopteridae; genus Protopterus; species Protopterus annectens. Next base: position 528,421,630 of record NC_056738.1, on the reverse strand, counting down.
GGCCCTCAGATACATCCTGCTTGTCGGAAATCAAATTCTAGTCTCCACCTATAAGTAATATTCCCATCTGAAAGCTACTTATTTCTCCCAACATTTTTAAAGCTCTAAAATAGCAGTTTTAGGTGGAATATAAATACATACCAGCGAAATCGTCATCCCTTACCAGTAGTCCCTTACTATTACAAATTTGCCATTATTATCTTTTTTCCTCTTCTATTTGAGCTCTTCTAGCAGTTAATATATGTGCTATTCTTTTCCTTTGTCCATGATATTCTGCAGAATATCCATCCTGAAAACCTTTCTTTATCAAGTTCACATGCTCAGTTCTTTCCATATGTGTCTCCAGTAGCATTGTTATTTGCACTCTGCATTTCTTAATATAATTAAGTATGCTTTCCTTTTTGTCTATACCTGTGAGACCATTCACATTCCAAGTTAAAATGAAAAATGTCATCATTATGGTAATAAATATTCCCACCTGTTATATGTAGAAGCTTTTTCTAAATGTTTATTTCCAGCTTTTGTGATACATGTACCCATTAAAGCATAACAGTAGATCCAGTGTTGTCTGTTTTTGTCCATTTCTACATGTGGCTTGTTGGCCCTGACCTTGGCACCCAACATGAACTTCTTGGTTCCAGTGTTCTGACCCTACCCATAATTCCATCCATGCCACCTTAGTACCTCAGATCTTTTTTGCTACCTAAAGACTTCAGATGCATTTCATGAGGGCTCCCTTATCTTTTTGGATTTATATTTCTTTTTCTCCTCTCCCTACTGAGAGAATCATCTCTCTGTTTCAAAAAAAGTTACATATATATATATATATATATATATATATATATATGTGTGTGTGTATATGTGTATATATGGGTCTACTTCATAAGATCGACAGACCATTTGATCGACATTCATTTGGTCGACAACCAGTATTCAAGGCACTTAACAGGGATTTGCCCCCCTTCCCAATGTTGTGCGACCCTGGAGTTGATATATATATACACATTGGGGGGGGTGGAGGGCAAAGCCCCCTGCCTATTTTCATTTAAAATGTGTAGTTTTTCTTGTATTTTCATGCTTTTAAATGAAAATATGTGGGGGGCTTTGCCCCCACACCCCCCATTGTGGTGGGCTGTGTCCCCCACACCCCCCCATCTATATATAACAATTCCAGGGTCACACAACATTGGGGAGGGGGGCAAATCCCTGTTAAGTGCCTTGAATACTGGTTGTTGACAAATGGGCTGTCGACCAAATGAATTTCGATCAAATGGTCTGTCGATCTTATGAAGTAGACCCACACACACACACACACACACACATATATATATATATATATATATATATATATATATATATATATATATATATATATAGTTATATATATATATATATATAGTTATTTTTTAATAGTTTGATGGTTTATAATAATAAAATAGATTAAATAGCTTGTAGACAGTAATATTAAGCTTAGCATTGCCTGGTGTTACTTAGCTGTTTTTTCCAGTGTGTATTTTTGACTAAGTATAGTCTGTTAGGGCATTCTACATTGCAATTGCATTAAAGTTCTTACTTAGAAATTGTGTCAGATTCTCAAGGTTTTAAAAATACACTGAATTGCAAGCACAAGCTTCCCCCTCAGGATCCCTCTTCACTATGCGTCTACTGCTTGGGCACTGCCCATCTTGATACAGACTGCCAGTCCTCTGCTTCTTTTAGTTTGAGAGCACTTCAAACCAGAAGAGAGAAACTAGTACCTAAGGGTCACCACCCCACTGACGGGGTCCTCTGTTTTAGCAGGGTCTTCTTCATCCACTACTTCCCCAGCCAAGAAACAGGACAAGCCTGTATCTAAGGAAAGATCAAAGGAGAAGGCAAAACACAAGGACAAGGAGAAGACCCAGTCAGAAAGGACAGACAAAGGCAATACTGAAAGATCCATGAAAAGTTCTCCCGATCCAACAGTACCGGTCAGACCAGAACCTAAATTTGGTCGAAAGTTGGAGCCGACAGTCTCTCGGATCCATCTCCCATTCCACTCTTTACTGGAACTTGTGTGCCCGAGAGTACTGTTACCTATTCTTCAGGAAGGAAGATTTTTTAAACCATCTTTGGTGGCTTCTTCTGCCCCGTCATCCAGAAACCTAACTGAATAGGACAGTGACAGGATGATAAGGAAGTTCTTCAGAACGCAAATCCAGCTTGAGGTTCTCTTGGTACTGTCTCTGTGGGACATACAGAGTTTTGGCCCAACTACACCCCCCATGTCTCTGGTTCCAGTCCATCATTTGGTTCTTATTGTTCTGGACCAGAATGAACACAGGGTGCCTTTGTTGGATCAGTCAGGATGATCCATTTTGACTCCACTAGCATCCATTTCTCTTTTTACTCTGATTTGGATTGAGAAGAGACTCTGAGCTGAAGCAGCAGTGAAGCGTTCTGAGAGGATGGTTGAGCATCGAACTTGTGGGAGTTGGGAGCCGTCCCTCCCCCTCAGTACCTCTGCTCTTGATAACTCTTATCTGAGATAATTTTCAGGGTTGAGGCCCATCTGGGCCAAGGATTCTTTTCTTCCTTTGGATAGGAGGACACCTTCAGGATTGGTAGTGGCTTGACCTTTAAGGCTTTTGATGTGTCCTGACTGTCCCCAGGATAAGGCATCTTCATCCACTTTAGTTCCACCTAGAAGCCAACAGGATTCTGCTGCTTCCCATCATCCTGTCAGACAGGGACATGTGGTACTACAGCCTGTTGAGACTCCATGTTACTTTAGCTTCCAGTTTGATTTGGAACCCTCTGAGCTCCAAACTGAACTGGTTCATAAGAAACAGATGAGCAAATGGAAGTAGATAAACTCTTCCCCAGAGTCTTTCATTGAGGACACTGATTTGGGTGAAGGTGAAGGGTCCCCCCTAATTTCCCTAAGATGATGTCACCTTCGGAGAGATACTTGAATTGATGAAACAGAGAGGGAGAACTCACCAGTTGAGTCTGTGTTCTTGGAAGCCTTTGGTTCTGACTCAGCACCATTCTGGGCCCAGATTTCTAGCCTCCAATCTCCTTCCAGCATAGCCATACAACTACATTCCAATGCAGCTGATGCATGGCTAGGGTGGCAGGCACCAGCATGCCTAGATGTGTCTTTGTGACTTTGTGGAAGGCTTTAACGTAGCCATTATTAATGCCCCTTATGATGGTTCCTGTCTCTCAGACCCAAAGTTAAAGACACACTGACCTGGAGTCAGCAGTATGGTAATACTCCCTCTGCAGTGGGAATCCATTTTTCCACCCTCTCAAAGTTCCTTCTAGGAATCAGAGGGCTGGAAAGAAGATGTGGTTCCAAAAATCATAGCGTTTTTCATATGACATTCCAGGAAGATAGACCTCTTCGTGTCGGGGAAGGAGGTACAGTAACTCGAATGAACATCACCCAAGAGGCAGAGGGAGACTGCATAACCAGGTCTTCCGTGGTCTCTTCACTGAAAAACCCTATCAGCACTCCTAAAGGGTTGCCCAACTGTTGCACTCTGGAGACAGTTGGGGTGCTTATCCATGCACCCATAAGCCTGGCAAAGCATAGCATGTTCTTAGGTGCTAAAGATAATTTCCAGAGGCTACTGAATTCCCTTTTCCCTCCCCCTCTAAAAAGGAGAAAGTTCCCATTGTTCCACCCAGTCAGTGGGAACCAGCAGCCGCAGCATTTTCCAAGCTGCAAGAAAAAAAGTCATCCAGCCGGTCCCCCAGGACCAATTAGAATTCTGAGTTTATTCAAGGTTTTTTATTAGTATCCAAGAATTCAGGGGACCTCAGACCCATTCTAGATCTGAGTCCTCTAAATTAATGTGTAAAATAGACCAAATTCCAGATGATCACAATTCAGTTCATATTGCCTCTGCTGAGGAAGGATGATTGGATGTGCTTTGTCTCGAGGATACATACTATGATGTGAAGATAAAGAAGCGATCCATGAGATTCCTCCATTTCCAGGTGGCAGCCAGTTGGTCTCACCACAGCCCATAGGGTGTTCACCAAGATAATGATATTGGTGGAAGTGCACCTGCAACTGCTACAGATCCAAGTTTCGCCATATCTTGACGATTGGCTACTGACTGCTACCTCCAAGAATTTGCCGCTTCATCACTTAGTTCTGTTACTTCAGTTGTTGTAAGACTTAGAAATAACAGTAAACCTGCCCAAGTGCATGTTATTCCAGCTCAACAGTTAGAATTCATCAGATGCCACTTCATCACCATTCTGCAGATTGCCAGGCTCCCCCACACCAGAGTACTATCTTTATGTCTCACTGTAATACAAGCGCTTCATCATCCTTGTCCTCCAACAAGGTTAATTTTATGCCTTGGTCTAATGGCCTCCACAATTCTGATGGCCCTATTAGCCAGGTTCCACATAATAGTACCGCAATGGATGACAGCAGTACAATGATCTCAAAACTTTCACATATTGCATTTAAAGATTTGCATTACCCAGTGAAGAAGGCAACACATTTCTTTGTGAATAATAATATGATTTTTTTCATTAACCAAAGGGTGATCATTCCATACGGATCCACCTGCAGCAGTAGTAAGCATGAATGCCTCCTTTTGGGGGGACATTTCAAAGGCAGAATGATGATCGAAGGTACATGGTCATCCATAGAGGCCAAGCTTCACATCTCTGTCTTAGAGATGAGAGCTGTCCTCTTAGCATTACAGGCATTCCAGGATGCCCTCCCCAAGGGTGTGAACTCCATATAGATGGACAAAGTGGTAGTAGTCTGGTGTGTTAGCAAACAGGGAGGAACCCTTTCCTAGTCCATTTGATGAGAAGTCTTCAGAGTTTGGTAGTGGGTGATAATTTCACTCTGCTTTGTAATAGCAGTGCACACTTCTGAATCATCCATTGTTTTAGCGAACAAACTGAGCAGGGCTATCTTAACACCTCATGAGTGGTCCCTCAACTCAGCAGTGACAAAGTTGAATATTCGTCGCTGGGGCTAACCGTGCTGTGACCTTTTTGCATCCTACCTGAACAACAAGTGCAGCGGTTACTTTGCCCTGATCCCTCCACAGGGTCAGTTACTGAGGGATGGTGCGGTCCACAATTGGCCTCTGGGTCTTCTTTATGCTTTTCCCCCATTACCACTAATGCATAAATTCAGCCAGAAAACAAAGTGCAAGGCCAGAATCATTCTCGTTGCTCCTTTCTGGCCCCAACAAACACTATTTTCCTTCTTGTGGCCTCTACTAGTACATCCCTCGTGGATGTTGAATCATTATCCATATCTTTTAACTCACCAATCCAGATTGTCTCCTTCAGTTCAGAAGGCCAGAAAACTAACCTCTTGGTTCCTCCAGTTCTGACCATAGCCAGAGATGCCACGCTCTCCACATCAGTTGTTCAGATTATATCAGCTACTCATAAACAATCTACAAAGGAGGAGTATCATAGCAATTGGAGGAGGTTTTCTTTCTTGGCCATGTTGAAGCATTTGACCCTGTTTTTTGCTCATGTGCCTTCCATTTTGGAATTCTTGTCTGAACCTTTTGACAGTGTCTCCAGTTATTCCACCATCAAAGTTCAAATGGCCCCAATTTCAAACTTCCACATATGGCTGAATGACACCTTCATAGCCTCCTTAAAAACCTCTAAAGTCTTTTAGAGGAACTTTTTTCTATAGCCACCCATCAAGGACCCAGTTTCCCCTATGGGATATTACCATCCTGCTCCAAGCACCAACTCAACCCCACTTTGAACCTGCAGCCACAGTAGACTAAAAGTTCTTAACTTGGAAGACAATATTTCTAGTGGATGTTACATCAGCCAGACAGATTTCAGAGTTGCGGGCCTTATCATGCAAACCTCCCTATCTGGTTTTCCATAAAGACAGAGTTTTCTTGAGGACTGATGCATCCTTCCTTCCTAAGGTGGCATCAGAAGCAAACTTGAATCAGTCAGTAAATTTACCAGTATTTTCCCCAGATTCTCATGTATGCTGGACATCCATCATCAACTCAGGATCTACCTTCATAGAACAAAACAATAAAAGAAGTCTGATCAATTTTGTTTGTTGCATTCTCAAAATCAAAATTAGGCAAAGGTGTTGCCAAGGTTACTATTTCAAGATGGCTGTCAGATTGCATTCCTTTTGTCTATAACACGAAGGGCTTGGCTCTACAATTGAAACCTAAAGCTTACTCCAAAGAGCAGTAGCTAATTGGATGAAAATAGACAACACTGGATATGAAAGTTATGTACTTATCCCTTCCAAATTTGCACATATGGCTTCCTGGTGACTGGGTAGTTTTCAATTACATGCTCTCTTTGAACAGTTCTGCTTGACTGCTGTCCAGGTCTGCTAATATCTTATTAGTGTTTAGCCTTGATTATAGTTTGTCATTATAAATTATTTTTAGAGGGGCAAACTCGATCTGAAGTACTAAGGTGGAGTGGGGGGAATTATGAGTAAGGGAGGAGTCAGAGTCCTGGAACCGAGAAGTTTCAAATTTGGTGCTGAGGTTGGATCTGACAGCCCACATGTTGAACCAGATGAAAATCGGACAACATGGTGCTGTCATTATGGTAAATACATAACTTTCATTTCGATAGAAAAGAAAACAGCAGTAGTACATATGCCAGTGCATTGTTTTCTAACTTGTTGTATTATGTAGAGTGCACTTGTAATTGAAGAATTTTTTGTAATACACACTAGATTAATCAGCAGTAGAGAAAAGGAGTATATAAGACTGAGCTGGAGGAGAGAAATGGTAAGAATGAAGTGAGGTGATGAAGTTAAGTTTGCCTTGGGAGTGTTAGAAACACTATGTAAAGTGTATAAGAAGTAATTTATTGAAAGGTGTGAAGCAGAAGTTAACCAGAGAAGGTACAGGAACACAACCAAGAATGCAGAAGATTTTGTTTTAGCTGTATTTTGAAGGATTTTATGTAACCAGTGTTGTCTTTTCATCCAGTCTCAACCTGTGGGTTATGAAATCCATCTCTAATCCGAAGCTAGCCATGTTCAGAATCTTCAGACTCAGAACTCCACCGCCTTTACCTATAAGCCCCCTGCTGTTGCTTCCTCCCCTCAGATCACATTCGCCACTATTATGTTGGTATTGTGGACAACAAGCTATGCTATCTAGTCTCCTTTGGGTAGTATTTTTGGCTATCTTTTTGAACATTTTTAAAATCTTTCCTCTACCCTTGTTTAGATGGTTCTGTAGGTTGCTAGGTGTTTAGCTTTGTTGTGTTAGTTAAGTGTGTGATGTATTTTGGAGTTCCTGCATTTGTTCCTTTTCTGTCAAACCATGCTGCTGGTTGTCATATAGATTGTCTTTTTTAACTAGTTCTTAACTATAATTTATTCTATAGGTACAATATCTATGTACTTACCATTATTCTTCATTTGTGTTGTCTGTTTTCATCCTTCTCATCTCAGCCGATGGGTCTCGGATCCATCCTCGGCTACTTGACAAGACTTTAGGCTGCATAGCTCAAGCTTTTCCCCTTACCCACAATCCCTTGACTACTGTGAGTCACCTCAGATCGAATTTATCCTCCAGTTATCAAACGCCATGCCAAAAAAAAGTTAAAGGTGCAGCGTATGCATTATTTTAGAGTAAGTTGTACAACTGGTAAAAAGATGGGAAACAAAAAGAGAATAGAGGAGGAGACTCTGGAATCCACACAACAAAGGCTATACAGAAATATCCATTGGGTCATACTGGGATCCAGGCAGATGGGGATCGGGGAAGGTGGGTGGGAAGTTGAGGAAAGAAGGAAAGATGAAAACAGACAACACAGATGCAGAGTTATGGTAAGTACATAACTACACTTCATCCTTAAATATTCAGGGTCTATGTATTAGTTTCCCCTCAAGTGTTTGGCAGTGCTCTGTACAGACTCAGACACCTTGAGTGACATTTTTCCTGTAAAAGCACAATTCACATTTCTCCAATATCTAGTTGCACACAGGACAACTAGTTTGAAGTGACAAGCACTGTCCACATATTGCAAACCAGATATTCCTTATAGTGGTTGATATTCTCACTCCTACAGTCTAATCAGTAAAAAAAAGGGTCTGTTGCCATGGATATGATCTTTTCTACTGTCTCTGTTACTGGCTTGGTGGATATGGGCATCCTGAGGCAATGTAGAAATTGCCTCATGTTTACTGACAACCAGTTAATTCTCAAACAAACTGATATGGTATGTGAGAGATGTATTTACACAGCGTCACTAGAGGCAAAGCTCTCACATAAAAATACTCCTAATGTCAATAAGGCTGTAAGTAGTACACATGCTGCACCCATCACGCACAGTTCAAAGCAGACATACAGACCCACATATACAGAGGCACTTACATGTAACCCTTCCTAAACCACAAAGACATCCTAGACAAAGTACACATAAGAAATACCCTCAGCAGCCCCAAACGCACTCTTTCAAAACAACACCTACATCAACACATAGCGCTACATCTCATGGAGCCTCTACCTCTAAGCCCATAAGGCAAGTTAACACATAATCCAACATTCTAGTAATTGGAGACTCCATCGTGAGACACACTGATGTCCCTCTCACCAGGCTGAGTAAAGAGAATGTTCCTGTCACTTGCTTATCCGCCACATTACACATGCACTCAGGTCATTGGACCACAGTTACCAATATGACTCAGTCATAGTCTATGTGGGAGTAAATGACCTGAGATGCATCTCCCTGGACTATATGAAGAGAGACATCATAGAGCTCTCGGAATATGTGTCTAGGCTAGTATGAGCCTAGCATTGAGCAGCGTTTTACCTTCTCCAAGGATGATGCCACAATACGAACAAAAGATGATTGACTTTAATAATTGGCTTAGTTTCTGGTGTCATTCTAAGGGGGTGCAATATTTGTCGGCATGGAAGGAGATGGTCAACAGACCATGCTACTTTGCCAGGGATGGTCTGCACCTCTCCCCTCTAGGCTTTTGAATATTAACTAAAAAATTGTCTTCCTCCATAGTGGCTTTTTTTTAGGCAATGCCAAACTGAAAGCACTTCTGACATAGCAAATCAAAACCAAGAAAATCTAAAAGGTATTACTGTTCAATGCTAAGAGCCTAAACAAAAAACTCAACTCCCTGGAAGCTGTCTTTACCCTAGAGAATGCTGATGTCTGTGCGGTCTCTGAGACATGGTATAAAACCGTGGAGAGCACACAAACAGTGCAAGCTTATAATGCCTTCCACACATTTAGACTAGCTACTTCACAAGCAGGGGACTAAAGGTGGAGGTGTCTCTATTTACATCAAAAATAAATATATTTCAAGGCTGGTCAAACAGGACAATGCACTTGAGCTGCTCCATGTTCAAATCACCATAGGCAAAATCCAATACCACCTCTTTGCAAGCTATAGGTGCCACTCAATGACCCAGGAAACCCATACCATGTATTTAAACATATTGGAAACACTAACCATCCAACCCTATACCATAATCATGGGTGACTTTAATTACCCCACTATTAACTGGGAATTGTATATGACATCAAATGTACATGCACAGAGATTCTTGGGTTTTGTAAACACAAACGCTCTGGACCAGATACACCAACCAAGGGTGCAACCACTCTGATCTGGTCCTCACTAATATGAGGGAGTGTTGCACACCCCCTACTGTAATGCCTTCCCTGGTAAGGTCAGACCACAAATGGTCTCCTTTGAAGTAAAAATAAAACCTGGACCCCCAGCTCAACCAGGAATATTCAGGAACTATTCTAAGGCTAATCTCCTGCTATTAAGTGAGAACCTGGCAAAATTTCAAGCCCGTATAAACTCTGAGAACACTTCTGCCTATGCAGAATTGTTCACATAAACCCTGTACAAGCCTGTTAATAGCTGCATAGAGGCAGCTGTACCCATCAGGAAGAAGTACAGAACTAACCCAAAAAACAAGCCAATCTGGTGGAATCACAAAATCAGTTGGGTGAATAACAGGAGGAAGAAAATCATGGTAAAAATTAGGAGGTGCAGCACCCAGAAGGATAAAAGCACTCTCATCAAACTAAACAAACAACTCAGAGGACAAATAAAGTCTACCAAAGCCAAATCTGAGGTAAGTTTGGTTTCCAAGGCCAAGAACAACCACAAAGTATTCTTTAGCTATGTCTGCAACCTCAAAGGCAGTACACAGTTGTGTGCAGAGCTCATTGTAAATGGAGCCACCTAAACTGAGCCAGAAGATATAGCAAACCTCCAGGCTGATAAATTCAGTTCCAGCTTTTCTCCTCTCCGCCCCTCAACCATCCCTCAGGAAATATCATCAAATGTAACTCCCCCTACTATCACTAGGGAACAGGTCCTTATGTTCTAAGACCAAGAACATTACATCAGTGGGCCCGGACAATATCCCAGGATGCCTTCTAAATAGCATGAAACATGACCTATCAGGGCCTCTGTAATTACTACTTAACTGCAGCCACCAAACAGGCTTCTTGCCTCATGAATGGAGAAAGGCAACAGTCATCCCTCTGCACAAAGGTGGGCCATCTACAGACCCTGGAAACTACAGACCCATATGTCTCACTAGTCTTATATGTAAAGCCATGGAAAAAATTATCATGGAGATGATCAATAGAGAGATATAGTAAACCTCTGGACACCAGACCCAACCCAGATTGGTTTCGTCAAGGGCAGATCATGCCTACTCAACTTGGTGGACTTCTTTGAGAAGGTCACCAAAGCAGTGGATGAGGGAAAAATCGTTCACACTCCCTACCTTGCTCTGGCCAAGGCATTTGACAAAGTAACCCACTCGGGCATTGTTGACAAACTAAAGAGGTTAGGTACAAACCCGTAGGTCACTCGGTGGATAGCCAACTAGCTCACAGACAGGACCCAGGAAGTTAGAATTGGGGAGTCCACCTCTACAAAGAGAACAGTCACAGGTGGAGTCCCTCAGGGATCAGTCCTTGGACAGCTCCTTTTTGGCATTTACTTCTTAAAAGTCAAGGCCAATGTCAGTGGTCTCTGGCTGACTAAATTTGCAGATGATTGCAAATTAGGAGCTGTCATTGAATCTCACACTGACACAAATGTTCTCCAGGAGGGGCTGACACAGACAAATAACTGGTGTCAGAGCCATGGACTAAACTAAATGCTAAGAAATGCATAATAGTATCCTTTGGGAAGTCATCTATCCCTGGTAACTATCATATTGACAACACACCCCTTAGAGTTGACCCAGTAGTCAGGGACTTAGGGACACACATAGCAATCTAGCCTTTGATCATCATGTGTCTACAATGTTGAGGAAATCATTCTATGTTGCACAACTTATAAACAAAGGTAGTCATTGTTCCACTGTATTTGGCATTCCTCAATCCTGTCATTGAGTACAATGCACCCTTTGGTATGTACCTAACTAGGCATATCCAACAGTTGGAATGTCCACAGAGGTTCTTCACTAAAAGAATGCAGGGCGTATGTAATATGTCCTAAGCAGACCGCCTCAAGGCCCAATCCCTGTATTCTGTCTCCTACAGGCTTTTGAGCGGAGACCTATACCTGGCATACAGGGCATTGACAGACCCCAATGGACCTCTTACCTATCCACAAAACAAACAGTAGCAGAATTACACATTCTAAAGACTTGAACCTTGCCTGTGATATAAATAGGACCTGCTGGAGAGGTAGGTATGTAGTATCCCAGAGACTATCCTGTCTATGGAACAGGCTCCCCATCCATATGAAGCAGAGTTCCTCCTTAACCCAGTTCAAGTGCAATTTGGGAAATTGTATGGGAAATCTGAAATTCATCCTTGGTTTGGCAGCTATGTCTCTAATACAAACAGGTAACCTGTAAATGGTTCATCTCCCAGGACCATGCTTACACTTATCAAGGGTATCAGAACTTGTCAGAGATTTGGGATGCATAGCTAGGCTTCAAAAGGCCCATGTGATCATTAGTCTAGTAAACACTAATTCTTTATTAATTTTTAAACCTGCCTATGTGCGTGTGTCATCCACTGTAAGGGGTTCTGTGGTCTGGCTGCTCATCGCACTTCTCGACTCCTGTCCGGTTGCTCCCTCACTCTTCTCTTCTTTTCCCAAGTGAAGAAGTCTAAACTTATTCCTGAACTTAATCCTGTTAATGAACACCACCTCCAGATAACCAGTGAAGAAGTCTCTACCACCCAAATTACCCTTCAGAACTGCCTTCTGTTTTACCAAAGGATGACTTAGTACTCCTGTCCGGTTGCTCCCTCACTCTTCTCTTCTTTTCCCAAGTGAAGAAGTCTAAACTTATTCCTGAACTTAATCCTGTTAATGAACACCACCTCCAGATAACCAGTGAAGAAGTCTCTACCACCCAAATTACCCTTCAGAATTGCCTTCTGTTTTGCCAAAGGAAGACTTAGTGTATGTTTACTAAAGTAATAATATTTAAGCATTGTAATATAAATTTTACCTTTTAACTTGTTATAGTTATTTTTTTTCTCTTGCCCTCCACGTGAAAGCAGCCGACCACAGCCCGCTTGTACTCTTATTCCCTTACTTGTTCTTTTTTTTCCCCCTCTATCCTCTTCCATATGCCCATTTAGACTCCCTTCAAGTGTAGTACGTATCCCTGTAGTTTTCCCCTGTTGCCACTAGGTGGTGCTATTTACCTGCTCTCAGGCTACATCCTACTTTTTTTTGTTTCTACAACTTCCAGGGATTTTTAGAGTACTAGACCCTCTTTGTTCCCCTATACTGCTAACCTACCCGTTATTGCCTACTCCACAGTGCCTAGATTACTGTTTATTTTTTCTTTTCACTTAAAAGGTGAATGGGCTTGTCTACCCTACCTTCTGTTGTAGCTACTGCTACAGTTTCTGATTGTTAACAGTAGCTCCTCCACTCTTTGGCTGTTCCCATCCTTTTTCCCTCTCTAGCTCTAACTCCCCCCACCTCCCTTATCCCCTCCCCTTTTCTCGACCCTCCCTCCAAACGTTATAACTGCTTGGAGATGTCTGAAGCACCATTTTTAAACCTGCCTATGTGCGTGTATCATCCACTGTAAGGGGCCCTGTGGTCTGTCTGCTTGTCGCGCTTCTCGGTAAGTGCAAAATCCCCAATAGTAATGCAAATGTTTTTCTAACCATATTTTAGGTTTTGTTATGTACTGCTAGCCTGCGTGTTTCTGGACCACTGTTTTTTGTTATCTCAGCGTGTTTGTTAGGAAAACGCACTTTACTCTTTACTCTGGTTTTGCTTGTTGTGAGAGCTGACTAAGGAACCCATTTCTGATTGTGGTTTAGATCTTCTTATTTTGCCTGCCTCATATTACTTGGTAACTGAGGATTTAATTGAATTATTTGTAAGTGCTTAACGCTATTTGTCTATGAATCTGCAAATACTTTACTGTATGTCCAGCTCACAGTGAGCGTTATGTTATTATATATTGTGATAGTGTACTATTGCCTTTACTCTGTGAGCTTGCTGAATACTTTTTTTTTCTCTCTCTGTCTATTGTTAACGTACGTGGACATTTAGAAGCTGAACTAACTGTGTAGGCTAGCATTAACGGTCACTACCACTCAGGTATGCTGGCCCAAACCTGATTTTCTTGTTGTAGCTATTGTGTTACTTAATTGTTATGAGTTACGACAAATATCCAACTAGTGGCACAAGATCATAGTGACTTACTGCATGTCTTGGTAAAATATATTTGTCTTAACAAATATAATCTGTGAAACGGTATTAAGATAAATGAAACAATTGTATAGTAATAACCTTGAACATAGTTGCTATATAGTAATAACTTTGAACATAGTTACTATAAACTTATAAGGAAATTTAGTTCTGCATTGCTGGGAAAGCAAATTTCAAGGTTTGTAACCATATGTACTGAACTGTTGCTGGAATGATTGCTGGATTGCATTTTTGCCTACCTCCATATTCTCTACTCAACTTTTACTGTTAAATATGTGCTTGCTTTTTCTCTTACTGTTCCTTTTCTTACTATCTTAATTTCTCTATGTGTATCTTTGTTACTCCTCCATTCTTAGTATTAACCTTACCTTATTCCCACATTGTATGTAGACAGCAAACGTGTAGTGCTTTTGCCCTGTCTGATCTCTCAACTGGGTGAATTTTTCTTTATAGTAGCTGGTAATGGTCTTTCCCTTATACTTTTCTTGAATCTATACCTCCAAGGTTTTCTGAGCTAAACCTTCCTCCTAACCTGTCTGTCCTGTATCTCTACTACCCTTTCACTCCTTTATGCACCTTCCCCCATTGGTATTTACTTCTGACTGTAATTGTTGTGCTTTTTCCCATTTTTTTCCAGACACCTGTCCAGTTGCTCCCTCACTCTTCTCTTCTTTTCCCAAGTAAAGAAGTCTAAACTTATTCCTGAACTAAATCCTGTTAATGAACACCACCTCCAGATAAGCAGTGAAGAAGTCTCTACCACCCAAATTACTCTTCAGAACTGCCTTCTGTTTTACCAAAGGAAGACTTAGTGTATGTTTACTAAAGTAATAATATTTAAGCATTGTAATATAAATTTTACCTTTTAACTTGTTATAGTTATTTTTTTTTCTCTTGCCCTCCACGTGAAAGCAGCCAACCACATCCCGCTTGTACTCTTATTTGCTTACTTGTTCTTTTTTTCCCCTCTATCCTCTTCCATATGCCCATTTAGACTCCCTTCAAGTGTAGTACTTATCCCTGTATTTCTCCCCTTTTGCCACTAGGTGGTGCTATTTACCTGCTCTCAGGCTACATCCTACTTTTTTTTTTGTTTCTACAACTTCCAGTGGATCTTTAGAGTTCTAGACCCTCTTTGTTCCCCTATACTGCTAACCTACCCATTATTGCCTATTCCACAGTGCCTAAATTACTGTTTATTTTTTCTTTTCACTTAAAATGTGAATGAGCTTTTCTTCCCTACCTTCTGCTGTAGCTACTGCTACAGTTTCTGATTGTTAACAGTAGCTCCTCCACTCTTTGGCTCTTCCCGCTCCGTTTGCCCTGCGGTCTCACTCTGCTCCCCTGCCCCACCTCCAAATCTCACCCACCCCCAGTGCAGTTAACTATATACTCCTGCAACCACACCCCTTCCTCTCATCACCCAATCACTGACTTCTGCTAATTAACTGCCCCATCTCCATTTCCTACTACTCCATAAAGTAAGCTTACACCTACAATTCCTCATGTCCTCAATACAGAAGTCAAAATACACAAACCTCTTACTCTTAACTACTATTCTAGCTTCTCTAACTATACCCTATACCCTAACCTTCTATGAACATTATTCATTTACTGAACATCACCACCCCTGTCTGCAAACTCAATCAGTTTTTGATGTAAACATCCTCAACCACTTAAACATAACTTCCACTTCTGTCTTTATACTTCCAAAATCACAGATCTGCCCATATTATTTACTTCCAAGACAAGAAATTTTTAAATAACTATTACAAAATTCTAAATATTACACAAAGACCTCAACAACACCCCCTTTTAGATGGAGATATTCATCCAAACCCTGGCCCTAATAATAACAGCACAAATGACCCACGTAACCAAACCTCTCAGACTACCTTTACTCCAAAACGACCTTCTAACTCTCTCCTAATAGCTCACCTCAACATCCGTAGCATTAACAACAAAATTACCCACCTTCATGCACTCTTAGAAGTGCACTCATTTGATATTCTTTGTAGTACAGAAACATGGCTAAAGCCTTCAACTCAGGACCAGGAAATTACCCCACCTGGATATAATATCCTGAGATGTGACCTTAATACCAAAAAGGGTGGGGATGTAGCCATTCTCTATAAATCAGAACATCAACTGACTGCCTTGTGTGCCTACCCTCAGATTCTAATGCTAAAACCCTTACTGCTAAACTTCAAATCAACAACTGTAAATCCATTTACATAATCTGCTCCTATCCTCCCCCCGGAAATAGTATCAATACTCTTGAAAACATCCTCAGTTGCCTCTCTACTCACCTACCTCAGGAAACCATAGTGCTAGGTGACTTTAACACAGGCTGGAATACCTGCAGCTCCACTAATCCTGTCACCCACATAAAACTATATGGCTTTTCCCAAATAATAACCACCCCTACTCGAATCCATAAACCAAGCGGTAAGGAAACCACCCTAGACTGGATCCTTATAAACAGCCATCCTGACACATATAAACCAGGTACCCTTCCAGATGACATCAGTGACCACACTCTAACGTATATAATTAAACAAAAAACCCGTAGCCCCAATTGAAATATTATCAAAACCTCACGCTCTAAAAACCGCTTTAATCCAGAAAGCTTCCAAAATTAACTTAAAGCATGTGACTGGTTACCACTACATCATCTTCAACTTGATGAAGCAGTGTCCTACTTTAATACTAAATTCCTACAAATCCTTGAATACTATGCCCCCTCTCGCTCTACTCGATTAAGGACCAAAATTGCCCCATGGCTCACAAAAGAAACTAGACAAAAGATCATCCTACATAATAAAATTTGGGCCAAATGGAGAGCCTCTAAAAACCCGTCCGACCACCTTTACTTTAAACAGTTAGGAAATAGCAGCAAAAAATAAATTCTGCTAGACAGAAAAACTATTACCTTCACCTCCAACAAACCCACCAGCAAAATTCACAAACGTTCTGGTCTGGCATTAACAAACTACTTCAGCCAGGGTGCTCTAAAACTGCAGCCCCATCAGGTATCATCCGTAATAACTCTAAGCAAATTGCTGATGCCTTCAACAACTACTTTACTGAAGCCATTCAAACTCTAGCTAATACTCTACCCCCTGTGACTACCAGCTCATTCACCACAAATATGCCAGTTCCTTCTTTTCATATACAACCAGTACCTACATCCCTCATTTGCACTCTCCTTCAAAAACTAAAATCATGTACCCCCTCAGCTGACCGTCTGCCGGCTGAATACCTGCAAATAGCAGCTAAAGCCATTGCCTACCCCATTTCCATCCTTATAAATAGAACAATTACAGAAAGTATAATCCCTTCCATCTGGAAAGTCTCCCACATCATCCCTCTACATAAGGGTGGTACTTCTACTGAGATTTCTCTCCAGTAGCAAAAATAATGGAAAATGCATCCACCGACAACTACTTGACCGCCTTCTCCATAATAACTTACTTGCAAACTGTCAGCATGACTTCAGGCCATTCCATAGTACAACCACTGCCCTTCTATCCTTTTCTGACTGTATAAACAAAAATTGTAACAATAACTCTCATTCCTCTGCACTATTCATTGACCTGTCAAAGGCCTTTGACATGGTTAACCATCACCTACTTATAGATATACTAAAAGCCCTATATCTTGACCCACAGGCATTACTTTGGTTTAAATCCTGTTTAGAAAACAGACAGCAAGCAGTGCTCTGGGATAATAATAATCTATCTGCACACCTCTCTGTTAACATTGGAGTACCTCAAAGATCCATTCTAGGCCCCCGTCTCTTCTCAGCTTTTATTAATGATTTAAATGCCAAAATTCTACACGCCACCTGTATACAATATGCAGATTATTCAAATTTAATATGTTCTGCTAAATCCATAACTTCACTCCAGACCCTCACCCAAACAGTATTTAATATTGTGGAAAATTGGTTCATGCAACATTGCCTCCTCCTTGACCCTAAAAAAAAACAAAATTATTGCTCTTTACACCTACCCAAAAGTCACCAGAATTTCATTTTACAGTAACCTCTAACAATGGAACTAGCATATCTCCAGATACCTGTCTCCTAGGAATCACAATAGACCACAACCTCAGCTATGATGATCATATTAATAGTACTATAAAATCTGTCAACAGAAAACTAGGCCTCCTTTATAGAATCAAACCCTTCCTTACGCCGCCAGCAAGAACCCTGTTCTATGCTTCTGCCATATATACCAATATATCAAAAACCAACCTTATCAAACTTGTAACTAGCTATAGTAACATTGCCAGATTCGCTTCTGGCTCCCCTTTCGGAACCCATCACTGTCACAACCTCAAACAACTGAATTGGTTAGAACTGCAGAACCAACTACTTTGTCAACAGCTTACCATCACCCATAAGATCTTTCACCACCCCATGAATACCCCAATCCTCACCAATCTGATTACCCCATACAAAAATCTTGCAACACTACGCTCAGCTAATAAGCTTCTAGTTTCCACTATTAAATCAAACAACAAGGTTGGGGACTCACTATTCACTAGCACAGTGGGAAAAGCCTGGAACCAGCTTCCAAATGAACTCTCAACTATTTCTTCCACACTGCTTTTCAAAAAATATCGTAAAGAATATCTTAAAACCCACTGGCTATGCCCCTGCTCTAACCCTGACTAAGATCTCATTCCCCATCTTACTCTCCTTGTACTTCTCTGCTCTGTTGTTCTGATACCTACCTGTGTTAACTAGTAAGCTAACCTCTAACTAGTAGTTGTTGATCAAGTTTTTTTTCCCTTCTTAGTACTCGATATGTCTACTTTCAGTAAAAGTGCTACCACTCCACTGAATTAGATATCATCTTAAGTTTGTACGTCTATAAAACATGCCAAAAATATATATATATATCTATATATATATATATATATATATATATATATATATATATATATATATATTTGTTTTGTTCTTTGTATTTGATCTTAACCTAGCCTTAACTAAATGACTATGTACAAGTTTACTTATGTATAATTTAAATAATGTACTGTATCTCATGTTACTCATTCATACTGTGTATGTCATGTCACTGCCTATACTTGGAGCTTTTCTCCCCCAGCCTCTACTGAAAACTGACATGTATCCAGTTAGACTAGCCCGGTCAACAAATGTAAAATAAATGAAATAAAACACCTATGAACTTATAATATCTGATGTTGTCTTTTTTGTCCGTTCCTCAATGATGGGCCAGAGTCCCCAGCTAAAATCATTTTGGGAGGTCCTTAAGGAAGGTGTGACCAAGAGCTGCTGTACTCCTAGACAGTATGGCCAAATTATAATGACCTCTAGAAGTATGAAGATTGGACCGTATAGCAGCTGCACAGATGGCAACTATAGAAACTTTAGACCAGAAGGCATTAGAGAAGGATACAGACAGTTGCCCTGACTTTCTAAAGTCCTTGTTTCTGTCACTGTAAAATCTGAGCTGCCTATGAACAGTTAGTAAATGAAGCATATACTCTGCTTTGTTAGAAAATTTTGGAAAGAAAACTGGCAAGTTGATTGACTGACTGAGGCTAGCTTCAAACACCATCTTGGGTAGAAAGGAAGAGTTAGTCTGAAGTGAGTCTGTCCTTTTGAATAATCAGGTAATCTGGTTGAAAAGAAAATGCTTGGAGCTGTCATACCTGTCTAGCTGAGGTAATGGCCACTAGAAAAAGTGTTTTCCAGGGCAAATATTTCAACTTGATGTTTGCTAATGGTTTAAAGGGAGACTGGGTAAGGGGTTGAAGAACCAGGATAAATTCTCATGGAAGTACGGGATCTTTTATTGGAGGGTGGAGCAGTAATGCCCCCTTAAGAAAGGCTTTATATAATTTAAGAAAAGCCAGTGAAGAACTATCTAAGCCAGTGTGATCACTTGAAATAGCAACCAGTTGCACTTAAACTGTCAAATAACTAGCTCTGTCATTGAAGATGGAAGCTAGAAAACTAAGGATAGCTGGAATAGGCATGTAAATGGAGCCTGTCTCTGAAGGGTCCAAATAGAGTATCTTTTCCATTTAGTTTTATAAAGTTTCCTAGTGGATGCCTTTTGGAATGACATGAAGATGTAAAGAACAGGGGAGGAAAGCCTGGAACTTCTAGCCATCACTGAAACTGGAGAAACCATGAGGTCAGTATGAGAGAGAGAATGTCTTAGTGAGGCAGCCCACATGGATGAGACAGAATGTCCTGACAAGGATCCAACAACTTTGGTGGTTAAAGAGGATGAGACCAAAGGAAGGAGAACCATATTTAGTGAACCAGAATGGGACACTGAGAATCACCTTCTGTTCCACTGGTATGCTTTCTGAATAAACATGGGGATAAAAAGAGTGGGTAGAAAGGTGTATAGTAGACCGGAGGGCCAGTCATGAACTGGAGCATTTTTTGGTGACTTCCCCATCGGGGGTGTCAGGGCAAAGTATCTGCTGCACTTGGTACTGAGGGGAGAGGCAAAAACGTTGCAGCATGGTTGACCCCATTGGCGAAATATTCATGTCTGTCACTTGAGTGTCTGAAAGGCCACTCATGAAGGATTAAGATGAACCTGTTTAGTTTGTCTGCTAGCCCATTGGATTTCCCCAGAATATGTGTTGCCAAAAGAAAACAGTTGGAAGAAATTGTCCATTACCACACTCCTATTACCTCCTTGCAAAGTGGGTAAGTTCTGGTCCCCTTGTTTGTTGATGTACCAGACTACTGACATGTTGTCCGTCTCGGTTGTAACCATCCCTAGATGGAGGACATCTTGAAACTCCTGCAATGCATATAGGACTGCTCTTATTTCTACAACATCCTTTGCATGAATCCACCATGCTGTGTGTCATCTGCAAACTGCTGTGATTTGAATGGGATTCAACACTGGCTGATGTCTTACTAACCACTGTTCGGCTAGGGTCCACTGTAGTATGCTCATGTGAAAATACACCAAAGGAACTAGAATTATGGAGGTTGCCATGGAACCCAACAGTTGAAGTACTAGTTTGGCTGGAGGTAAATGATGACAAAGGTTGAAAAAGGACAAAGCTATCAAAAAGCCTAAAGTGATGAAAAAGTAGTGTACTTATCACCACGATAAATCAACTGTCTTGAGCTGACATCTTATCACTGAAGCAACAAATGAGATCTGAGGTAACTCACAGCAGTCAATGGATTATGGACAAGGGGAGGAGCTTGAGCTACATAGCCTAAAGTCAGATCTGAGGCTCGGGTCAGAGACCCATAGGTTGAGGAATGGATGAAAAAGGCAACATCAAATTTTTTTAAGGTTTTTTTATTGTTGTTCTTTGTTAGACAAGTAGGTAGCTTGGCAGTTTAGTCTAGTTACATTTTTTCCATGTGATAGTGTGCCTTTGTTACCCCTAGCATGGATAGTTCTAAGACTTCAAGGTTTAAGAAATGCATGATGAGGACATAATCTGCCTCCATTGGATGCCTACAACAAATTTGTATACTTTTTGGGTGCTGCCTATTTGGACACTGACCGTGAGTCATGCCCTGTATACAGTATTTCTGCTATAAATGAAAGATGAGATAAGTTAGTAGTGATGGGCCTTCTCAAAATATCCTATGCCTGTACCTTCTGTCTCTCTTCTAGTAAGAAATCTGACAAGCAGGAGAAAATTTGGTCCAGAGAAAAAGAGGCTAAGGCCTATAAGAAAGAATGGCAGAGTTGTAAATGACCCTCTTATCCTCAGGGTCTGCTGGAGCTGAAGGTACACTGCCCTTCAGCTTCTCAGGCTCCAACTCCTTTGCATCCTGCGGTGCCTCTTTGACCCCGATCTCAAGTATTTGTATTGTAGTCTTCTCTAACCCCACAACTCTGTGTATGCAGCATCTTTCTGGCTAAGGACTCTACAGCTTTCTTGGGCAGACTGCAGTCAAACCTCTAACGTGTTATTGCTGCAGAGTTTTCTCCAGGGCCATCTCCCCCCATTATGGTCTGAGCTTCCCATTTTTGGATCAGCTCCTTGGATCTGACGACCACCGAGAGGTCATCAAAGACACTTTTTAAGTCTGCCAGATTGGTCGTAATACTCAAGCCTTTGTATCTAGAACAACCAATTAGATCTTTCTGCAGGCTGAGATGCATTTAGGTATCATTCCTGCCTCCTTAGCCTTGAGGTCTGAGAATTCGGCTACCACTATCACTGCTCAGATCCATTTAGGTATTATCCAAGCTTCATTGGCCTTGATATCTGAGGTTTCAGCTCCCATTCTTGTTGCTCATGCCTTGGTTCCCTTGATTGCAGTGTTGGGTCCAACCATGCTACCTTCTCATCTGTTAGCAACAATGGCTTGGCCTCTTCAGCTGTCGACAGCATCCTTGGAATTGTAGGCTGTGGCATTAGGAGCCAGTGCCCTGGGATCAGGGTTGACTTTCAGATCTTAGAGTTGTTCTTGCCCCTGGGTACTTTGGCTTTTGACAATTTGACTTGTCTCAATACCGGGCACTGATATCTCTTGGGTCCACTGATTTGGAGAGAACTGGAACTGATCATCCAGCTTCGGTTTCAGCCTTTGACATTATTTTATTTATTTATTTATTTATTTGAAGTTTGTTTGCCAGGATGATCCATTGGGCCAAGTGAACCCATTTTCAATGGAGTCTTGGGGAGAAAAGCTTCATAGGTACAATATCAAGTAACAATATATAAGAGTAATACAATAGCATAATGTCAGGAAAAGAATAAAAATAAAGTAAAAAGAAATACAATACAATACAATACAATAATGCAATAAAATAAAGTAAAATACAAAACAATATTGTAATAGTATGTAAAATTGAACAGAAGAGTACATATAAGCATGTGAGAATGTTAATACAGCAGGAATGTGAAGCTTAGTGACAATTCATGTCAATTAAAATTTTTTTTTTTTTTTTTAGGAATGTTAAAGGAAGGAAATAGTTAGAAGTAAATGCAGAAGAATATAGACTTAAGAGATTATTTACGATGTGTGTATTCCCACAGGGATGTGATTATAGACTGGGGAGATAAGGTGGTAGCTGGGGATGTTATGTAGGATGGTACATGAGCATTCCCAATGAGAAGATAAGTATGGGTGATAAGGAAGTAGCTGGGATGTTATGTAGGATGGGAACATGAGCATTCCCAGAGAGATGATAAATGTGTGTGTAGGAGAGTTTTGAAGATGGGAAGGTTGCTGGTGCTGCGGATATGAGGTGGGAGTGAGTTCCAGAGACGGACAAGGGAAAATGAGAGTAAGAGTTTGCCTGCTGGGCGGGCAGGTTTGTGGAGTTCAGTTAGGTTCTGAGTGTTGGTTCTAAGGGGTCTGTTAGGTTGGTGTATGGTGAAGGTTGAGGTGAGTGAGGGACAGAGTGAGGGCTTTAAAATGAGCTTATGAGCATGAGTTAGTTTAGTGTAGGTAAGGTAGTTAGGGAGCTCTAGCCAGTTTAGTTTATGTAGGGCAGTACAGTGGTGGGAGGAGGATCTGTGGCCAGTGGTGAATTTAGCGATTTTGTTGTAACAGGAGGAGAGTTTAGTTTTGGTAGAGGATTTTAGGTTGGTTAGAAGTGGAGCCCCATATAGGAGGGAAGGGATTAGATATGTGGTAGATAGGAGGAGTCTAGTGGATGGAGAGAGGAAGCGAATATGGCGATAGAACATACCAAGTTTTTGGTGTGTTTTTTTAATGTTTGTTTGTATGTGGGAATCAAAACTAAACTGATTGTCAATGAGAGCTCCTAACAGTTTAGCAGAGGAAACGACTTCTATGGATGTGTTGTTGTGACTGGTTATAAGGAAAGGGTTTATGTCGATAGTTATGTTTTTGGATGGGGTGAATATCATGAGTTTGTTTTTTGATGGATTTAGAGCTAGGTGGTTTTCATGCATCCATTTTTCAGTTGTTGAGAAGGTATCCTGAGTTAGTTTTAAGAGGGAGGGAATGGAATTAGCAGTACAGATTATTGTAGAGTCGTCTGCATATTGGACTATTTTAGCATTTGGGATATTGCGGTGGAAGTTGTTAATGAAGATGTTGAACAGTAGGAGCCCTAATATGGAACCTTGGGGTACTCCAGTGACTGTGTTGAGGAATGAGGAGGTAGTTTTCTTCCATTTAACTGATTGTTGCCTATTGGCAAGGTAACTTGTAAACCAGTTGATACAGGAGGATGAAAGATGTAGGTTGGAGAGTTTGGTCAGGAGTAGGGAGTGGGAGATGGTATCAAATGCCTTAGATAGGTCTAGGAGGAGGATGGAGACAATTTGGTTAGAATCTCTAGCTTTATTTACAGTTTCGAGGAAGGAGAGAAGAGCAGTAGTGGTGCTATGACCGGGTCTGAAACCATGTTGTGTTGGGGTTAGTAGGTGACTATTGATGAGGTATGGTAGTAGTTGTATGTGAATGCATTTTTCCAGGAGTTTGGAGATGGGAGATAAGATGGCTATGGGCCTAAAGTTAGAGATGTTATTATTGTTACCTCCTTTGTGGAGGGGAATAATGTAGGCTTTTTTCCAAATTTGGTGTACATAACCTTCTTGGATTGACCTATTTATAAGTATACAAATAGGGAACGCGATGGCATCAGCAGCTGTTTTTAGGAAGAAGGAAGGGATGTTATCAGGGGCATTCGAGCAAGGTTTTAATTTGAGAAGGAGTTTTTTATGGTAGATACAGGTATGGGTTTGAGAGAGAAGAGAGGGGTGTAGGAGGAGGAGGAATCTGAGGAGGAAAGTGTGGTGGGAATTTCTGGTTGGTGAGAGGAGTTGTTTGTGAATGATGATGTTAATTTAGATATGGAGTCAATGAAGAAGCTGTTAAATTGGGAGGCTAGGACAGTATCAGAAATATTGTGATCAGGGTGTGGGTTTTCTTTTTTGCCTGGGTTGAAGAGGGAGGAGATGCTGTCCCAGAATTTTTTGGGGTTTGTCTTGTGATTGTTTTGGAGGGTAATATAGTAGGATTTGCGGTCAGAAGTGATAAGTTTCTTAACTTTATTGCAGAGTATTTTGTATTCATTTAGGGTGGATGGGGTCTTGTATTTATAGTGGATTTTCAAGGCTTTGTCACGGAGGCGCATGATAGCTAAGGTATTTTTGGTTAGCCATGGGATAGTATTGCTTTTGTTTCTTTTTGTTTTTAGGGGTGCCAGGGTGTCTAGAAGGTTCAGGAATGATGTGTTAAAGTAGGAGACAGCTTCATCTAAGGGAAGTGTATTTAGGGGATTCCAGTGAAATGTTTTAAGTATGTCTGAGAAGGTGTTGGGGTTAAAGTTTTTTAAGGAGCGCACAGGGATGGTGGTATGTGGTAGTAGTAGGGATGGAGAGTGACGGTGGGCGAAAGTAGGAAAGTGGTCACTGAAGGAGTCAGGGAGTGTACCGCTACTGGAGATAAGGTGTGGGTGTGATACCAGAATGCAGTCTAGGGTGCTTCCAGAGGAATGGTCCTTAGACGGTCTGGTTATTGTATCAATTAACTGATGAAAGTTGTAAAGGTTTATATTTAGGGGGTTTGTAGGGCATTGGATAGAGGACCAGTTGATGTTAACGTCACCTAGGATAATGGTTTCATAAGTAATGTTGGTGGAGAGCCAGAAGAGGATGTCCTCAAGGATAGGTATGTTATCGCCAGGAGGGATGTAGAGGGAGGCTAAGCAAATTGTTTTATGTTTGTTAAGGTGGAGTAGGGTTAGAAGTATTTCGGCATTAGCAAATTGGGGAACTGATTTTGAAAATGGGGTAACTGAAAAGGATGAGGAGTAAAGTAAAGCAACTCCACCTCCTTTTTTGTGGGTTCTGTCTTTCCTGATGATATTGTAGTTGGGAGGGGTTATTTCTGAATCATTTATGGATGGTTTTAGCCATGTTTCAGAAATTGATAATATGTCAGGATCGTTATGAAGAAGCCAGGCATGGAGGTTAGGGATTTTGTTACATATACTTTGAGCATTTAATGCTGAGAAGGAGATGGCTTTTATGGATGTTGGTGTATTGGAGGGGAATGTTGAGGGACTACTGGAAGAGGGGCCAGGGTTAGGGTGTATTTCACCAGAAAGTAGGGTGATGGTAAGTCGGTGTAGATGAAAATATAGGTAATTTGAGAGTTTAGTGAATAGTTTAAGGGTTATATATTTTGTGGAATTATCGCATGTCTGGCTAGGAGTAATATGTTTGTTGGTTATAAATAGTTTGAAGGGGAAGAGTAGGGAGGGGTTGCATGAGTATAGGTGAGGGCTTATGGAGGTGGAGGAGTGTATGTGTAGTTGAGGGGTTGAATTCTGATTAACTCAGACAGCCATTATGAAGAAGATCCTCTCTCTTTAGAGACAAGGACTCTGGCAGTTCCATCCTAATCTGTCCAGTCTGTGTCTGTAGATCTAAATCAGTTGCCTGTGGGACAGCCTGTGAATTTGGGTTTCCAGGTTACCCTGGAATCAAACCCCCCCCCCCCCCCAGTTTTTCCATGTCTCCTCCCGCTTACGCTCATAGGGAGGTGCATAATAAGATCAAGTGCAAGAGAAAACACTTGGATTCAAAAACTGCAAAACTGAGTCATCCAAGATGTTCCATCAAACCAGGAAGGATCAGGAGTCAATTCCAGATCATTTTTGGTACAAAAAAAAAAAAAGAAAAGAATAAAACAAGGACCTCAGACTCATTCTGGATCTCAACAAACTGAACCATTTTGTCAAATGGACCAAATTCCTGATGGTCACAGTGCAGTCCATTCCATCTCTTGTGAGCAAGGACAAATGGATGTGCTTGGTGGATTTCTTGCATTTCAGCTGGGTGCCAATCATTATCAGGTTTGATTACTGCCCTTTAGTCGTACCACAGCTCCCCAAATGTTCACCAAATGCATGGCAGTATGGCAGTAGTAGCATCCTGGCTCTGACTGCAGGGATTCCAGGTCTTTCCTTACTTTGACAATCAGCGCCTAACCACTTCTTCAAAGGCATCCTTCATCAAAGCCCAAGATTCCTTACTTCAGCTCTGTCTGTTCTTGAACATAACAGTGAATTATGAAAAATCCAACCTGAAACCAATTCAAGTGCTGGACTTTATTGGATTACATTTGAATTCAGTCACTCAGACAGCCAAGCTGCTGTTATAAAGACTAGATTAATTTATTTTTCAGGCTTTTCCCATTCTGCAGGTTCCCAGACCATTTGCCACTTCAGTACTTCATCTTCTTGGGCACATGGCAGCATCTGTTTGTCTGTTACCTCTTGCAAGATTCTATATGAGGGTTTTACCGTGGACTGTAGCAGTTCAGTGATCCTATCTGACTCATCCCATGGACTTTCCACTGCTTCTGACAAGCATGTCACCACCCCATTCAATGGTGGTTAGAGTTTCTATTGATCATGGCAGGGTGACCCTTTGTTCTTTCCCATCCCCAGGTCATGGTGACTACGGACACTTCTCTTCTGGGGTAGGGGAGGCATTTCAAGGGAAAGACTGTCCAGGGTACCTGGAGGAAGTATGAGGCCAGCCTTGTTGGAAATGAGCTTGGTGATCCTAACATTGGAGGGATTTAAGGACCTTTTCCCCAAAGGTGTGATTGCCATATAGACCAACAACAAGCAAGGAGGAATTCAATCCTTTTCCTATGTTGAGATGCCATGAGGGATTGTCAGTGGATGATGATTTATCCCATGCAGATCCAGTATCGTAGTGGAGAATATAAACAGGAACCATCTTCTGCCTCATGAATGGTCCCTGAATCCCAAGGTAGCGGAGCAGGTTGTTCAGCCACTGAGACACTTTTGCTGAGATCTTTTTGCTTTTCCATCTACCACAAAGTGCAGCAACTTTTATGCCCTGAGAGGAACAGTCAACAGAGGACACTCTTCTACATGCTTGGCCCCTGGGTTTCCTCTACACCTATCCCCAATGCCTTTGATAATCAAGTTTCTTCAGAAGGCAGCCCATTACAGAGCAACAGACATCCTTGTCACCTCATGCTGGCTCTGACAGGTTTGGATCCCTTTCTTTGCCCTCACCTTCTTCACCCGGCCTTGGTGCTGGATCCATTTCTGGATCTCATTTCTCATCCCTCAGGATTACCACTACAAAACCTTTGCTTCCTCAAGTTAACCACATGATCTATCTAATTCTGATGAGGGCCAGGAATCCCATGATCTCTGAGAGAGTTATGCACATGCTTTCTTCATCTTAGAAACCTTCCACCAGAAGGGGTTTATGCTAGTTAAGTGGAAGAGCTTCTCTATTTGAGTTTCTTCCAAGGTTTGGATCCTTTTTCAGCACCTTTAGAAATATTCTGGACTTTTTCGCTGACCTGTTTCACTCTAGTCTTAGGTATTCAGTTATTAAGGTACAACTGGCAACCATTTCTAACCTTCATGTTGGCATGTATAATAGCTCTGTGGTGACTCAACATTTCTAAAGCATTCTTGAGAAGCATCTTTTTGTTACTTGGTGCCTCCTTGGGAACTTTCTGTAGTGCTGCAAGTCCTTGCTAGACTGCCCTTTGAATTTGCAGTCATGGTATCCTTAAGACATTTTGTCAAGGAAAGCTCTCTTTTGATGGCTGCCATTTTAGCCAGAAGAGTGTTGGAACTTCAAGCATTATGCTTTGTACCTACATACTTAATTTTTTATAAAGACAGGGTTACCTTAAGGACCAACCCATTATTTCTGCCAAAGGTAGATTTTGGGTCAGATTTAAACCAAACTATTTGCTTGACAGTTTTCTTTTCAATTTTCAGTAACAAGGGAGAATATTTGCTTCATTGTTTGGATGTTCATAGGCAGCTTAGATTCTGTCTGGAAGGAACCATAAGTTTCAGAAAATCTGATTAACTATTTGTTTCCTTTTCATGAATAGGCAAGCCAAACTGATACTATCCAAATTGTTTTCTGATTGTATTTTCTTTGCATACTCCTTGAAAGGAATAACTTTACCTAAGAAGCTGAAAGGTCTTTCCATGAAGGGCAGTGGCTACCTCAGCTGCCTTTTATTTGCAGGCTTCTACTGATGATATTTGTGCTGCAGCTACCTGATCTGATGCTCATTTCTGTGTGTCCTATTACAAACTGGATGTACATTGTAGGTCTAGAGCTTCTTTTGGTTCCACCATTTTGTGGCATGGCTCTCCTAGGGCCTTCCTTGGGTTTTTTATTGGCTGGAGACGCTGTCCCAGAGGTTGAGACTGGATGGAAAAGTTAACATTGTATACTTTTACCATAACAATAGATCTGTGTTGTCCATCTCACCCATCTCTTCCTCCATGGCCACTCCAAACTGTTATTTTTCTAGTAAATACTCCCAAATGACCTTGGTAATCTGGCCTCACAGCCCGCACAGGAGGTTCTATTTCTGTAGCCCTCTCTTCTTTGACTCCATTTTCTTCATCCTTATTATGGTTTGTGGTGGTTCAGGGATTTCTGCATGAGCCAAACTCGATCTGAGGACAAAGTGTAGCAGTAAAGGCTTATGGGTACAGGAGGAGGAGCTCTGGATCTGAAGATTCTGAATATGGCTGGCTTTGAATCCAAATGGATCAGTTAACCCACAGGTTTAGACAGACAAATAAGGACAACATGGTTTTGTCATTATGGTAAGTACTACATTTCATATTTTTTTTCTTTAGAGGGGGGGGAGAGAATTCCAGAGTTTTAGATTCTCTCCCTGTCCCTCAAAAACAAAGTTTGAGGCATAGTTTGAGTATAAGGAGTCTCTTGCTATGTTGTTCAAGTTGGATAAAAAGAAGATGGTATTTGTGTGCAGATCCAAGGGTTCTGTTTAGGGAGTATTGTAAAATTTGGTACATCAAAGATTGTCAGAGTTCTGGTTTATTAATGAGCTTATGACTAGTTAATAACTGAGAGAAAGGCAGGTGCTGAGGCAGCTATAACCATTTGATTAGTTTCAGGACTGTGCAGTGGTGTTCTCTGAGGTATATTTGCTGCAAATTTGTCCACTTTATTATAGTATTGCGCCAGTTAATTTCTTGAGGCAAATTGTAGATTCTAGGTTAGCAAGAATGGGTGAATTATACAAGAGTATTGGGCGGAGATAAGTTGCTGCAATGTTTTTTAATGTGTTGTGTGTTAGATAATGTTTGATCCTATATAGACAGGCAAGCTTTTTTTGGGGGGGGGGGTTGTTTATGACTTGATTTGTGCTGGCTGAATTTCAGTTTTTCATCCATGATTACTCCAAATATTTTAGTGCAGTTTGTCTGTTCTGTTTTTGTTTTATCAGCTGATAAATTCTTAAAAGATAGCTTTTGTACAGACTATTAATTAGGGGTAAATAGCATTTGTTTTGGGGGGAGATTTATTAGTAAGTTGATTACAGAATAGCCAGGTTTCGATGTATGAGCTGGATGTTTGTGTAAAATGGTGGAGTTTGTTTAGGTAAGGGGCTGAGCTCATCAAAGTGGAGTCATCAGAGTAATGAACCACAGTGGCATGTTTTGATTATTGTACTGATAAATGTATTAAATAGCAGAGGCCCTAAGATTAAGCCTTGTGGGACACATACAGGATGAAAGGCATTTAGCCATTTAACAGCTTGGGATCTGTTCCTGCGTTAGCATTGTGATCAGGAGAGAGATGAACTAGTCAGATCTATAGAAGACATTTTATGCAGACGTTTTTGGTGCAGTGTTGTGTCACAGGCTTTTGAGAGGTCTAGGAAGAGTGCAGATACCAACTTACCTGGGTTTCTGTGTGAGTCTATGATGTTAGTAACATTATGGAGGAAAGTAGTGGTGTTATGATGGGGGCAAAGTCCATGTTGGGTTCCAGATTATAGCTTATTTTTGTGACAAACTTGAGTAATGACTGAATACATCCCACAAGGTTTTTTTTAGCAAAGGAGGCCATATGGCTTTGAAACTATAATTTGATACATCACTCCAAACTGATAATCCTCCTTTGTGGAGGGGTAGGAAATTAGATTTTTTTTCCATGCTGTTGGTGCATAATACTCACTGATAGATCTGTTTATATGAATAAAGACTGGATAAGCCAGACTGGATAAGCAAGTGCATCAGCTACAGTTTTTAAATATTCTGCAGGTAAATTGTTTGGGGCACTTTAATAAATGATGTAGGCACAAGTTGGACAGTGAGATTACTGTGGTTGTTAGTGCCTGGCTGTGTTACTGGAGGGTGTGAGCAGGGGTTATTTTGGGTGATTAGAGAGGCTGTGGCTTCTATGAAGTGATTATTAAGTTGATTTGCTATGGTGCCACCTTGGGTATTTATGGCCGGGGCTACTTGAGAGGTGTTACCAGTATTTATTTTTTCTAGGTCTTCTTTCTTTGAAACATTATTTGTTTGCTAGATCTTGTTAGCCAGGGAGTTTATTGTTCAAATTAGTGCAAGTTAATTTAATATTGATACGGCTTCATCTAGAGATTGTGTTTTAAGATGTTTCAGTTATAAACTTTTATGTTCTATATAAATGTATTTTACTGGAAGGATTTCATTTTACGAACTTGTCTTTAGAAGTGTTACTTTTGAATAAAGCTGTGATTTCTTATAGTGAATGTGGGGAGGGGGTCACAGGTGGCAGAGTGCTTAAGGAGATAACATTGTTAGGAGCAGACCCAAGTATCCAGTCTAGAACAGAATGTGTTACTAGTTTTGTGATAGTGGGTAATGAGTTGGTGAATAAATTAAAGGCATTTGTTAGAGAGTTAGAATTTATGGTTAGTCAATCAATGTTAAATTCACAAAGAAATATAAATTTGTGAGGTATGTTTAAAGATATCCAACTAAACAGGACTTGACATTGTTGCCAGGAGGAATATATGTTGCAGTGATCCATATGGATTTATGATGGCTAAGTTTAAGGATGGAGGTAAGAATTTCTGCATTGTTGAATGGAAGGGGGTTAAATGTCGAAGGAGCGAGTGTGCTAGTGAATTTTTGAAGATTGCTGCAACTCCACCAGCTCCTTTAATTTTCCTGTCTGCTTTAAGGATATTACAGTCTGGGGGTGTAGTTTCATTATATTTTATTTCTTCTTTTAACTAGGTTTCAGTTCCAGACATTATGTCAGGAGAGTGATTGGCTGTCCATACATAGACTCCAGATATTTTGTTGTAGATATGATATGACTGAGGTTTTTGTTCAGAAAAAGAAGGTCTGAAGCATGGAAAGAAGGGATAGCACTGCTGGAATAGCTTGGGTTAGGGAGTGTATAACAGTTGTTAGGAGAATATATAGACCTTTATTGGGGTGAAAATCACCACTTCATGCTATGGTTAGAACTCCACCATAGAGGAGAAAGAGCCTTTTATTTTTAATGTGATAGTTTAAATGTAGTTAGTTAGACATGGGATGAGTGTTTTGTGTTTGTATTTCAAGAGGCGAATGTGAGATGTGATGTACAAGTTAAAATGTAGAACATTATACCCATGACCTGTATTAAGGGCATGAAACTGAATGCTAGTGGAGATATGGTAGTTGAGGTAAAGGTGGTAATGATACAAAATATTGTATGATAGTAGTATTAAGGATAGCACAGTTGGTATATATACATGTATCTTAATTGGGGTGTGTAAGTGTCTAGGTACAAGTCACATAGGTCTGTATTGGACTGAGAGAGAGATAAGCTGGATATGAAAGTATTGTAATGGAAATGAATGGAGTATCTTAAGTTGGGGTAATATAATGAGGTTTATGTTAATTTTAGAGATTGGTTGGGGGAAAAGTGTGTTACAAACAGGCGTGGGCTGTGGAGAAAAAGGAAAGATGGGGTTTATGAGAGGAGAAAAACAACACTGGTTCTTTATATACGAGTGTAATAGAAAGTGAGATAATTGACTGGTTTATTTAATTTGAGGGGAGGTGAAGAATTGGCCAATTGACACTGATATGATAGAAAATGCTGTGTGAATTTTACAATAAATTCACAGGTATACGTGTGGGAGAATTGGGGTGTGTGGGAAGTTGTGGTAGGGTAGTGGAAGGGAGTTAGTCCAAGTGATAGAGAGGGCAAACTGAGCAAGACACCCACAATACAAGGAATAAGCAAGACACCGAAAGGAACAATCAGTACATTGAAGTAAATCAGTAAGTAGAGCTGTAAGTTGTTATACACCACTTATTGAAACTGATCTTAAAAACTGAGGTGCCTTAAAGTAGTGAGGTCGAAAAAAAGGACTATATGGGTTAGGTAGGGCAAATAATATTTGGATGGCCACTCTTTCCAACAGTATATTTATTTTGTAATTTAGTTTTACAGTGTGAGGAAGCTTGACAGTAATAATAATAGTAATAATAATAATAGCAGCTAGCCTGCATTGTTTAATGAACGGAGTTGCCAGTTGGTATTGGATAACCAAGGATAGGGTTATAGGATCATACAAAGTTACTAGTCTAATGACCTTAGGGCCCTTACAAGCCTAGCCAAGTTCTGCCCTTGTTTCCACAATCAGCACCTATTGCTCCTGTCCAAGAGGGACACAGGTGGGACTCCCAGGGGTGAATTTACAGTTACCTATCCAATCATCCAAATTGCACTTGAAGAGGGCCAAAGAGGTGCTATGCTTGACATGAATTGGGAGTCTGTTCCATAGGAACTGTAACCTCTGGGAGACAAACCTGTCCCAACAGCAGGTTTTATTAATATCACATACCAGGTTAATGTCTTTAAAAGTCTTTAGATTGATTAACCCATGATCCACTGGACTTACGGACATGCAGCATTTCCAATAAAGCAGAGTCAGTGATTGCCTCATACTCAAGGCAGAGAGCACCTCTGAGTAGTCCAGATGGAATGGAGTAAAGTGACAGTGATTTCAGCTGACCCTTATAGGACAGATGCTGAATACCTTGAATTCTCCTTGCAAACAACTTTTGTGGTCTCTCTAATTGCTGCAGGTGCCTGGCAAGGTACATACCAAAAGGGACGTTGTATTCAATTATTGGCCTGATGAGGGAAGAGTACAGGGAGGTTATAACTTTTTTTTTTTCCTGGAGGCGATGCCTGTACTTATGACATGAGCAATATAGAATGCCCTTCTTACCACTGTGGAGACATGGTGATCAAAGGTAAGGTTGCTGTCAACCTTTGTGCCCAGGTCTACCACCACTGAGTGCATGCTTAGGGTGTTTCTATTGATGTGGTAGTTAACAGGAACATCGCTCTTACCAAAAGGAATGATAATACTTTTTTTTGCATTAAGTTTAAAGTCGTGACTTTGGCACCAATCATTTGTTTGCATAAGACCCTCTTGCAGGATGTTGACATTATTTTGGGATTCTATGAACGCTCCTAGTTTGCAGTCCTCAGCAAACTTTGTCAGTCACAGACCTCTAGTTTTTGCTTCTACTTTGGAACTGCAGAAATGGCACTCCAGTGTTTTACAGAGTTCAAAAACAGTTGAAGGTGGACTGCTAACTTTAGGCTGATTGTAAGTTACTGCAGCATCAAATGTGGGTTTGAGGGTAACTGGAAAATAAAATTATTGAGGTTAGAGGGAGTGGATAATAAAATTACTGAGATGTGCACCTGCACTAACAGCGGTAGACACAGTTTTGAGAACAATAAAATTGAAAACAAGAGTTGTATCTTCCCCACAGTCTCTTAGGTACTGCTCCACAAAAAGTACAGTTGTATAAGAACTTAGCAGAACAGTAAATGTCCTACTTATCACTGTTGAAGTATTTTTAACAGATGGGTTGTAGCTCACTGATGTCTGGCTGGGGTACCACAGCTTTACCTTTCTAGGACGTACGTCTGGTTGATGAACTAAGCTCATAGGCTTCGGGGTATAAAATCAGATGTACTTACGAGATCCTTGGACTATCTCCAAGCCAGCAGTGGCCTGAAGAAAACCAAGAAAGAAGATAGGTCAGCTAGGAGTTTAAAAAGGTATGCTAGTTCACCATCAGAAAGGCTGTAAAATTCTGGGATATTGAGTGTGGGTCTCTGCATGTAAGGCACATTGTTTGTGCCAATAAGGAGAAAAGAGAAGGGGGATAAGATGAGAAGGAAAGAATACTGCAACAGTAATCCGTAGGAAATCTACTGTTATGGTGAGTTCTTATACAACTGTACTATGCTTTGACTAAGTCATTGTAGCAGTGTTCTTAACAAATGGTTGATTCCCAGAGCTATAGAGAGAGTGGAGGAGAGAGAGAGAGAGAGAAGGGTGGCAGGCTTAAGAGGAAAAAGTGGATGAG
Organism: Protopterus annectens; assembly: GCF_019279795.1. Taxonomy (NCBI): domain Eukaryota; kingdom Metazoa; phylum Chordata; order Ceratodontiformes; family Protopteridae; genus Protopterus; species Protopterus annectens. Next base: position 528,386,773 of record NC_056738.1, on the reverse strand, counting down.
GAGTCCAGGAGGCTCGAAAGAATAGTTCTGGCAAACACTGCCTTGGACCTGTAGAAAGCATCTAGCTTGTAGTGTTTTGTGAATGTGTGAACAGATAACCAGGTAGATGCTTCTAAAATGGGCCTGGTATCCACCCCCTTGAAAAAGCACCTGATGAAGCCACTGCTTGAGTGGAGTTTGCTTTTAGTCATGTGGGTAAAATCTATCCATGGTGAGAGACGCAGAAGGAAATAGCCTTTGAGATGCATGAAGCAGTAGATGATTTGGAAACTGGTTGTCTTAACCTGGGATCCATAAAACATATGATGTTATGTGATCCTATCTCGCCTACATTCTGTACTGATGGGTTCGGAGCCGATCCCTCGGCTCCGTCTCGGCACGCTTATGCTATAGAGCGAGGCCTCTTATTGGCTGAGCTATCTTTATCCCAGGATGCACCACCACTAATCCCCCAGATCTCGTTTGCCACTAACAAGCTTAGACGTGGTCTCAACTTGGCTGGGCTAAGTACTATTTATTTAGGCTTTTTCCTGTCACAAATTTCCTTACTTTGAACCCAAAAGCTGTTTTAACAGCTATTGTTGTTATATAAGTGTGATTGGTTAATTTCTGTTGAGAAATTCGTGATTTTTTTAGTCAGGGAAGGTTTCCCGTTTTAGTTAGAGGGGCCTTCCCCTGTTGCTTTGCTACTAGTGTCTCTTTCTTGGGTCAAGTACCCGTTTAAGTTAGAGGGTCTTGACTCTCTTTCTCTCTTTTTCTGTACTGTTTAACTGTTTAGTGTTTAAAAAAAAAAAAAAATAGAGAATATATTTGTTAAATTAGTTAAATTTGTTGAATTTAACTTTACCTTTTGGCTAAGTTTAATATTTTTCACTTAGTTAGACCGTTATGTCTAAAGAACACAAACCCTCCGGGTTTAAGAAATGCACGAGGTGTGGTTTTAAAATGTCCATAATGGACGACCACTCCTCGTGCGTCTATTGCTTAGGTGCCAAGCACCTACAAGAATCGTGTAGTGTGTGCCACGCTTTCTCATCAAGAGTCCTCCAGGAGAGGAAGAACAAATTAATCCTCAAGAGATTAATCAAGCCTTCCTTCGAGGAGGCTTTATCTTCCTCTCCGTCTCCTTCTAAAAAGAAGAAAGCGTCGGCTCCGACCAGTCAGTCGGAACCGACCGCTAAAAAATCTAAGCAGACTTCTCCATCGGCTCCACGGACTTCGGAGCCGAGGTCGGAACAGTCTGCCTCGATGCCTCCAGCCTCGACCCCTCTGGTTTCGGAGCCGAGGTCTGGGGCACCGGGAGGCGGGTCACCCTCATCGGCTCGACTGATATTGGAGCCGATAAGGGTTACCGGCTCAGACTCTTCCCCTCGGGCCGAAGTCCTTATCGGCACCGAGGGAAATTTCCTTGAGATCTTCCTCGGAGCCGATAGTTGTTGAATCCATTCGGAGCCGGTCTCCGAGCCCTTCGGAGCCGATGGAGAAATCGGTTCGGGCCCGATCGGTATCCTCTAGATCATCCAAGATGTCTGATTCGGACATCGATAGGGTGCTCCTTCGACTCTTCCAGTCTCCGGTGTTCCAAAAGCTAGTTTCGGCTCCAGCCCATTCGGCTTCGGAGCCGATGGTCCACTCCCCTACTGTGGTTCCTCCTCCAACAGCTTCGGCACCGTTGGAGCCGGTGCTGGTGGAACCTGTGGAGGTGTTAGGGTCGGGCCCGACCCTTGCTCCAACTCCGGCTCTTGGGTCGGAGTTCAGTACACGGACTTCTTCCTTCGGCCCTGGGGGGAGGCTTCGGGATTGATGCTTTCGGTCCCAAGTCTCCCTCTTGGTGCGTTGGCGGCGGGAGTGCCGTCCACTGTCGTGGCCACGGAGGTGGGACCCTCCCAGGATTCTGGTGGTCCCGCCTTCAGGGCTATGAGGAGTGCATTAGCCAAATCTTCCTTGGCTACCTCCATGGTTTCCCCAGCTCCTTCCCTGCATACGGAGACTGGGTTTTTGGCAGTCCCCCTGTCCTTAGACAGCGGAGCCCCCGGGACTCAGGTTACCCCCACAGGGGTTTCTCCCCCTCCTGGAGGTCCTTCTGAAGCCTCTTCGGAAGAACCCCCCAGGAAAAGATCGTGCAAGAGGAAGCACGTTGACTCCCCTGATGAGTCTCTGACATCAGACACTGATCTCGATGATGCAGAGGGGTCCCCTAAGTTGTCCTCGGATGATGTCTCCTTTGCAGACATCCTGGAAGCCCTAAAACAATGAGGCGGCTGGCAGTCCAAACCTCCCTCTGCTGATGAGTCGGTGTTCCTGAAGGCCTTCGGGGCTCAGCCCTCCACCTCCTGGGTGTCTCCGCCCTTCGACGAGCTCTTGGATTTGATCTGTCGAAGGGCGTGGGAGCACCCAGACTCTGTGGAACCGGTGCCTGCTCGTCCGAACAAGTTCTTCTCGGCGCCCCCTGATAAAGAGTTCCTAACTAAAGGTGTGGCTGTAGATGCTTTGGTGGTGGCATCTGCTACCCAGCAAGATGTAGCAGAGGCTTCGACGTCCGTCCATCCTCCTAATAAGGAGTCTAGGAGCATGGATCGGTACGGAAAGCGCACCCTCAGTTCAGCGGCCTTTACACTGAGGTCCTTGAACTACCTTACGCACTTTACCAGATTTCAGAGGGATCTGATTAAGGAGCTATCCGATACCCTCTTGGGTAACCTGCCTGAGGAGCTGGCCCAGACGGTTGGCTCTCAGCTGGCTACAATGTCGTCCATTTCGAACTCGTCCATGAGGCTCATTTCTTATGCGGCCGAAGGGGCGAGTAGAGCGGCGGGTACAGGCATTGCTCTACGGAGACAAGCCTGGCTCCGCCTGTGTCATTTCACAGAGGCCTTTAAGTCTTCATTTGCCGACACCCCCTTTGATGGGTCCTCCCTGTTTGGACCCAAGGTAAAGGACACACTAACCCGCTGTGAACAGGAGGGTAAGACTCTGACTGCCGTAGGGGCATGATTTTCCACTCCCTTTCGGCCTTATCCCAAGGCTAAAAGAGGAGGGAAAATGTGGTTCCGTAGATCTCAGAAGCCTTACCCCTCTCAGCAAGAGGATTCCCCTTCCAGAGGCAGAGGAGGGGGAAATTCTTCCGGAAGACGCCGTCTCAGAGGCGGCAGAGGCCTTCGCAACACTGGAGACCGCGAGTCCTTTCGTGGCTCTTCAGCCTTTCATAGTCCCCGAGGGATTGCCCGGCTGTGCTGCTCCGGAGCCAGTCGGGGGTCGTTTCTCGAAGCACCTAAAGGCCTGGGAAGGTATCACTCAGGACCAATGGGTGCTTCGGATTATCGCCGGAGGTTACTCCATCCCATTCTCTCACCCCCCCTCAGTCCAAAAAAATCCCGGACCCGCCACCCAGTCAACGGGATACCGCAGCCTCAGAAGTTTCAAAGCTGCTGCAAAGGAGTCATCCAACCGGTCCCCGCAGACCAGATCGGATTAGGGACTTACTCAAGATTCTTTTTGGTGCCAAAAAAGACCGGGGACTTGAGGCCCATTTTGGACCTCAGCATCCTAAACCGTTCAGTCAGAAAGTCCAAGTTCCGAATGGTCACCCTACAAACCATTCTCCCATTGCTGGAGAAAGGTGTTTGGATGTGCTCCATAGATCTCAAGGACGCTTATTATCATATCATGGTACGTCAAGCGTCCAAGAGACATCTGCGCTTCAGCCTAGGAGGCAGTCATTTTCAGTTCCGTGCGCTGTCCTTTGGTCTCACCACAGCCCCCAGGGTGTTCACCAAGTGTTTGGCAGTCGTGACTGCTCACCTGAGAAGTCTAGGATTCCAGGTGTTTCCGTATCTAGACGACTGGCTCCTAACTGCCACCTCCAAGCATCTACTTCTGCGGAGCCTACAAGCCGCTATATCACTGGGCAATTCCCTTGGAATCACCTTCAATTGGCCAAAGTCTGTGTTGCTGCCATCTCAACGAATAAGATTCATAGGGGTAGAGATAGACTCAAACCAAATGTGGGTCTATCTACCTACAGACAGAATAGAAACCATACAGACTCAAGTTCGAGCCTTACTTCCCAGGTCCAAAGCCCCAGCCAGAATGGTCCTGCAGCTATTGGGATCCATGTCCGCCACGGTTCTTCTAGTCCCCTTGGCAAGGTTGCACATGAGAATTCTCCAGTGGCTTCTTTCAGCTCAGTGGTCCTTTCAGGAACTCCCCCTCAGTCACCTTGTATGGATCACGGAATCTTGCAGATGGGACCTTCGCTGGTGGCTAGTGCCCTCCAACTTGGATCAGGGACGACCCTTTGTTCTACCTCCTCCGGCGGCCACTTTGACCACGGACGCCTCCCAGACGGGGTGGGGGGGGCATTCCCTGGGCAGGTCAGTCCAAGGCAAATGGCATCTGGAAGAAACTTTGCTTCATATCAACATCTTAGAAATGAGGGCAGTACTTCTGTCCCTTCAAGCCCTTCACGATTATCTCCCTCAGGGCGTAATTGCTGTTCACTCAGACAACATGTCAGTTGTTTGGTACCTGAACAAACAGGGAGGGACCAGATCCTATCCTCTTTGCAGAGAAGCCATGAGAGTTTGGGAATGGGCAGTCTTGACCAAACGCTTCCTAGTGGCTACTCACATACCGGGCAAGTCCAATGTGATAGCCGACAGATTGAGCAGAACCATCCTCTCTCCTCACGAATGGTCTCTGAATATGACAGTTGCAAGTCAGATTTTCAGCGAATGGGGAGTTCCGTGTTGCGACCTCTTCGACTCCTCTGAATGCTGAAGTGCAAAAATTCTTCTCCCTAACCCGGCTCCGGGGAAGAGCCCCATGGATGCATTAGTCCATCCTTGGCCCACCGGCTTGCTTTATGCCTTCCCTCCAGTTCCTCTCCTTCCCAGAGTGATTCAAAAGGCATCTCTCTTGGGGAGCAAAATGATCTTAATTGCTCCTTACTGGCCTCGTCAAGTGTGGTTCCCCTATCTTGAAACATGCCCTGGAAGGTCCATAGTTCCTGGATCAGATCCCAGACCTACTGGTTCATCAGTCGGGACTATTCCACCAGTCCCTACACACCTTAAAATTGACGGCTTGGCTCCTCCTCTTCCGACGATAGTCAGGAGTCATACATTGGATCCAGATGTTGTACACATATTATCTTCGCCCATAAGTCTGCTACAAAGAAACTGTATTCTAGCAAATGGAAAAGATTTGCTATTTGGGCTCAACTCCGGGCCTGGACCCCATTTCTATTCCGTGGCAGAAGTACTAAAATTTCTGACTTCTCTTTTCAATCAAGGCTCTTCAGTTTCTACCATCAAGGTACAATTGGCAGCAATTTCTAATTTTCACAAATCCATAGACCCACCTTTAATGAGCAACAGATTGTGTAAGACCTTCTTGAAAGGTGCTGCTCTATTAAGACCTCCGATTTCTCATCCTGCACCTCCATGGGATCTCGATATAGTGTTACGCCTTGACTTCTTTCCCATTTGAACCGGCAGCTACATGTGATCTAAAGTTTCTATCATGGAAGACAGCCTTTCTGGTGGCGATTACTTCTGCCAGAAGAGTTTCAGAGCTTCATGCTTTGTCAGTAAAACCCCCGTACTTGGTTTTTCACAAAGACAGAGTATCCCTCAGGCCAAATCCTTCCTTTGTCCCTAAAGTTTGTTCTAGTTTCTGCTTACAGCAATTGTTAGAGCTTCCAGTTTTTTTCCCAAAATACTCTAACAAAGCGGAGTTCATATTCCACACACTAGATGTCCACAGACAGTTACGTTTTTATTTAGATAGGACCAAACAAACAAGGAAAACAGATCAGTTGTTTGTATCCTTTGCAGACAATAAATTGGGCAAAGCTGTCACAAAGGTCACTATTGCCAAATGGATCAGGGACTGTATTACTCAAGCTTATTTTTATTCTAACAAAGAGCTTACCGCCTCTGTCAAAGCTCATTCTACAAGGGCTATGGCTACTTCGATAGCATTTCATTCTAAGCTTGCTATTAGTGACATTTGTGCTGCGGCTACATGGTCTTCCCCGCACACCTTTATTTCCCACTACAAATTAGATGTGGCATCTAGAGGACGAGCTTCATTTGGTTCCACAGTGCTCAGGAGTGTTTTCCAATGAGCCACCCGGGATTTAGGTGCTAGGGGCTGTCCCATCAGTACAGAATGTAGGCGAGATAGGATCACATAACATCTTTTAGTTATGTACTCACCATAACTTTAGATGTTTGGGATCCATCTCGCCTACATTCCTAATAACCCACCCTCCTTCCCCCTTCCTTGGAGATCAGAGGATATCAGAAGGTCCGAATCCTGTTGTTTCACCTTGAAACATCTAACAATGTTATATAATCAAGTTGTGCATGTGTGCATGAATGCGGACAAACAAGATCTGGGGGATTAGTGGTGGTGCATCCTGGGATAAAGATAGCTCAGCCAATAAGAGGCCTCGCTCTATAGCATAAGCGTGCCGAGTCGGAGCCGAGGGATCGGCTCCGAACCCATCAGTACAGAATGTAGGCGAGATGGATCCCAAACATCTAAAGTTATGGTGAGTACATAACTAAAAGATTTTCTAGTTCTATCCAGGTAAATTCTCAACTGTCTGTGAATGTCTAAAGACCCCCCCCCCCATTTTGGGGGTTGAGGAAAAAGGTAGGCAGATTGGTTGCTTGGTTGAGGGTAAGCTCACTGACCACTTTTGGCATGAAGAAAGTTTTTTTTTCCAAACACCTTTATTAAATTGTCACTTGTGACATAGGCCAATTTACATTCATATAAATGTAATCAAACTATATTAATATAACAAACATTATACTTCACATGAAGGACGGATTGGCCCTGAGGCTTACCCTGTCTTTGTGAAAGATGAGGAAGGGTGGAGTAGCCATGAGAGCATGGAGTTCAGAGACTCTACTAGTTGAAGTAAAGGCCAGCAGGAGCACTGTTTTCCAAGAGCAGAATTTTAGAGTAGCTGAAGCAACCAGTTCAAAAGGGGGTAAAGTGAGCTTTTCCGCAACAAAATTAAGGTCTGAAGGAGGGGTAATAGGTTTTTCTTGGAGATTTAAGGTGTAAATCCCCCCTTCAAAAAAGCTTAACCTCTATCTTGGACATGAGAGGGGGCTCCAAAGGTAGGCAAGCATTAATGGCAGATAATTGAGTCTCAGTGGAAGAGCAGGCCAACCCTGACTGTAGTAACTCATACAAGTTTTGGACCACTGTTGGGGTGTCCGACAGAAGGGGTTGGAGTTTATGCTTAAGGCAACAAATGGAAAATCTCTTCCACTTGTATTAGTCTTCCTGGCATCTTGTAGGATTTGAATAACCTCTTCAGAAAAGTTGTGTCTTGTAGGGATTAAAATCATGCCATCCAGTGGGTTAGACTTACTGACGTCAGATTGGGATGAAGGAGCTCCTTTTCTGTTGGGTGATTAGATCTGAGTTTGGAGGGATTCTCCAGTAATTTCCCTTTGATAGGTAAAACAGAAGTAGGAACCAATGCTGTTTAGGCCAGAAAGGTGCCAGAAGCAGGGATTTTGAAAATCCCTTCTAGATCTTGAGAGCAGATGTGGAGGGGGATATGCATAAAGGAACTTCCTTGTCCATTGGAAGGAGAAGGCATCTGCCCTCCAGGCTAGAGATGATGAACTCCTTAAGCAGAAACGTGGGAGCAGATGATGCTCGGAGGAGGCAAAGAGGTCTACCTGAGGAGTCTCCCATGTGAAAGTTATAGCTTTGAATACCTCTGTGTTCAGTGACCATTTGTGAGGGTCCTCCAAATCCCTGCTTAGAGAGTCTGCCAGTACGTTCTGTTGATAGGGAATGTTTGTTGTTGTAGGAGTAAGATTAATCTGAGAGGCTTGGTGCCAGACCTCCTGTGCTAGCCTGCACAGAGGATAAGATCTTGTGCCTCCCTATTTTTTTATGTACCACATGGTGTCTTTGTGCACCAGCAGAGTACCTGTTTTCCAAAGATGTGAGAAAGTCTGTGGGGCTTGTAGAAGTACCCTCAGTTTTTTTAAGTTTATGTGTTCTATGAGTACATGTACATGCCACTCTCTTTGGACTCTGTGGTCTCCTGTCTAATACCCTCAAATCGTGTCTGAAGCATCTGTAAACAGGACTTGGTTGTACGGAGCTGGAATGAATGGGAGATCTGGGTTGAGCATAACCTGGTTGCTCCACTAAAGGAGTTCCTTCTTGATACAGGGAAGGAGGAGTATGGGGGGTATCGAGAGGGTGAGAGTGCTGGGACCACACTGATTTCAGATACCGTTGTATTTTTCTCATGTGTAGTCTGATAGGGGTAGCATAGTGAGGGTGGCAGCCATGAGACCCAGGGCCATGAGAGCTTGTCTGGCTGAGCAATGATCCTTGCTGGAAGGCATTAGGAATGTATTGGCTAGGGAGGTACCCTTCTCCTGAGAAATAGAGGCATGCCTGGCAGACATGTCCAGATTGCTTCCCATAAAGGTCAGCTGAAGGGTGGGGATGAGCTGGGAGGGTTTTTTTTTTTTGTAATTGATGGTGAACCCCAGGAGAGTCAAAAAGTTGCACAGTATAATGAAGATACTTTAGAAGAGTGCCCCTGGATAAAACATGGAGTAGAGGATCATCCAGATAAGTGAAGATTTGTATGCCCTGAGTGCAGCAAGAAACCACTACTGGAGCCAGACACTTTGTAAAAACCCTTGGAGGTGTAGGAAGACCAACAGATAAAGCAGTATACTGAAAATTTGATGACCCAGCAAAGAACCTGAGAAATTTTCTGCAGGAAGGGAGATGAGTATATGAAGATAAGCATCCTTTAGATCTAAGGATACTAGAAAGGCTTGAGGAAGTAGGGAAAGTAGAAGAGTTTGTAAGGATAGCATTTTGAAGGAGGGCACTTAGAAAGATGTTTAGCCTGGAAGGGTTGAAGATGGGTCTCCACTGACCCTCTTTAGTTGGGACCAGGAAGATCCTGGAGTGAAATTCCTTTCCTGAATAGGATGGGAGACCTCTTTTGTGGTTCCCTGGGTCAGTACGTCTTGAATGATAGGGTCTAGCAGGTATATATGGTTGGGAGGAGGAGGTATTTCCCTGGGAGCTGGGTGCTTTCCCAAGACATAGAGTAACCATTGATAATGCTTAAGACCCACTTGTTTGAGGTTATTGCTTCTTAGGCAGGAAAAGAAAGAGAGCATCTTTTTGAGAGGGGATTGGAGAGGTAGGGTTGGAAGGGGGTTGGGGGAGTCGAATAGAAAATAGTCACAGATGTCTACTACCAAACTGAGGCCTCCCAGAAGGGGTATCCCTTTGAGTTTTTTTCTGGGAATCTTTTCTTAGGAATTTTCCTTTGCCTATGAGGAGTTCAAGGATCTCTCTTGGTGAAGGGGGAGTGGAGATTAGCTGGATAATTTCTGTGGTACATGGGAACTGCAGACAGCAGAATCTGATGACAGTCTTTCATTGTTTTGCCCTGTTCCTGCAAAGCCTTGAAGACACTAGCAGCTTGTTAGACAAAAAGGATACTGTTATCCAAGGAGGAGTCTAAAATCTTAGATTAGAAATCTTCTGCATAGGTTGGCATCACAGTCAGACATATACTGCTTGATTACTGAGCCAGTGGCAGCCACCCTGGAAGAGGCATTCACAGCATCATAGCCGCATTTTATACTGTGCCTGGCTATTTGAGAAGCCTGGGCCACTAAAGACTTCATATGCTGTTTTGACTCCAGAGTTTTGTGGCTCTGTGGTGGTCTTACTTAAGGAACACAGCACAGAAAGTAAGCATTTGGTCATCTGAGTTTGCTAGTTTGTAGCTCTGAAAGCTAAGGTGGAGGAATTAATACAATTTTCTTACTCACCTGTCCATTGCTCAACTGTCCTTGCCATTGGGGAGAACATTAGTACTGGGAATTAAGTTGTAAGGTTTGTCTGAAGCCAACTGCAGCTGGGTCTGCTGCGCGGTTTTTGTAGAGGTACTTGAGTTTATCAGGAACTTTGTGGAGCCTATATGGCCTGTTAGGAGTAGTAGGATGAGAATCCAGAGCTGAAGAGTTGGCCTGAAAGGCATCCAGGTAAGCATCTAGCACTGAGGAAACTGGAAGAGGAGCAGGAGTGCCCATCTCTAATAAGTTGTAGTGTTTTTTTGCACCTCAGACAACTGTCTGGACTGACATTTAAAACGCTTCATCAAGCTTTATAAGGTTTCCGCAAAGGAAGCTTCTTCCAAGGGGGAAAATGAAAACAGTGAGTCTCCCTCATCTGAGGAAATTTGTTCTGGAAAGTGTAACTGGGACAAGTAGTTGAGAGAAATATCTGAATCCCTGTCTGTTTCATCATCAGAGGAAGAAGAATCTAAAGTGTATTTGTTTGGTGTGGCCTGAGAAGGCTGAGTCACAAAGTAAGGTGTCTTCAGTAACATGATTGCCTTGAATAACCCCTGAGAAAAATCAATTCATTTTTTCTTCCAGAATGCAGAAGGGGACTGAGTGTTTAAGTTTTAGCTTTTTCTCTTTAGGCATGATATCCACCTGAGTCAGCTTAGGGCTAAGCCATGGTGCATTTCTGTCAGGGAACCGGGAATCTCTTCCCTCATAAGGATGTGAGAGATTCCTTGAGTGCCCTCTGGGATAATGAGTTGCGATTCGCCAGAGGACTCAGTCATCATGAAGGCTTCAAGAGCTGTACCTGCCTTGTGGGGTCACAGTAGAGGGCTCGTGAAAAGATGATAGGCAGTACCGCAAGTTTAACCAAATCAGTGGGTATGTCAAATTCTAAGACCATGACAGGAGAGGCCGATATCCGGGCCTTCTGACATGGTGGAGTGGGCCAAACCTTTCAGATGTTGGGTCTTGAGGAAGGTATTAAGTGTGGATAGGCTGGACCATAGGCTTTTTGAAACAAATGACTGACAGATGGAGCAGTATTTATAGTCATGTTCGGGGCCTAGACAGAACAGGCACTTAGTGTGCATGTCTTTGTACAGAATTTGCCTGCTGCACTCACACTTAGCCATCCCAGCTGACATCTAACAGTAATTAGCAAAACAGTCAAAACTTTAGAAGGAAGAATCCCCAGTGGGTCACTTTTCTGTTCCGACATTCGAAGTTACAGTAGCAGGTGACCAAATGATTACGGTCTGGGTGCAACCAGCTGCATCTGGGCTGGAGCAAGATAGTCTGAGGATCTCATACATACAACTAATTTTATACCCTGATGTCCACAAGTTGAGGTCATCACCTGGATGCATGTCTTAGGAAAGTAAAGCTTTGGTACCCAGGCCAGCCTTTAGCGAGCTACAACCCATCTATTAAGAATACTGCACCAGTGACTCAAGACATCAACCAATCACGCATGGAGTCAAACAGGACAGGAAGGGCAGATTTCATAAAAAAGCAAGATTGTGTTCGAAAGCAACAGCTTTATCATTTGTTCTCTGCATTTTGTCTATAAGTTTATAAACTATTTAAATAATGTCATTAAACACTTAAGAGACAAAGATCCTTTATAAGTAGGACTCTAACTGGACTAACAGTATAAAACCATGAAGTAATAACACTGTCTGTCTTAGGGAAGCTGCATGTCCTTATGTTCTTGTTCAGTCCTTGATCGGTCTTACAATGCATTCTACATAATAAATATTGCAGAGCATATACATTTTATGGCTAGAGAGGATGCATTCAGAGTATGTTATAGACGTGACAGATATAACTTGTATTAAATTACCACGAGTGTAAATCCTATCTTAGCTACCAATTAAGATAGCAAACAAGAGCAGCGAAACAGCTGTGGAATATTTAGCTTATCATAGAAGTCCTGCCCATAATAGAATACTCAAGTACATGAAATATAAAACTTTCTTGGTGACCACCAAAATATATCAGGAACAGCAAATGTGAAACGGCTATGAAACACTTTAATATATAACAACTATCTATCGTTTACTTGTCTATGTGTAGTCCGAGTTTCGCTCTAGAAGAAAATAAAACAAACTGAATATAAGAGCCCAATAAAGTCTTACCTGCATAGCGTATGAACAACATGAATGAACTAGTTTTCCATAATTAGCAGCTGCATTTAGAATGATTACATGTGTACCACTGCTTTGTTTGCTGTGAGATACACTAGCGTTTTGGATGCTATAAACTTTATAGGATATATATTAAAAATCCAATCTTAATTAACAGGATAAGTTAAATATTACTGCAAAAGAACAGATATCATACTCCGCTCTATAAAATGCAGTGTAATGGGAGATGCATATTATCCCACTATGTTCAGTCTTAACAGGTATTGTTAGTCGATTTTTATTTATTTTTTATTTTACATTTGTTGACCGGGCTAGTCCAGCTGGATCAAAGTCCATTTTCAGTGGAGGCCCGGGGAGAAAAGCTCCACAGATTAAAGCAAGGTTATAGAAATACATGTACAATAAACACTTATGATACAGGCAATGTGCAAAAATACAAAGATATTAGTCCAGGTCAGGTAATACAAATCTAAGAAAAAACAAATAATACCAGCTATGTAGTAAGTAAGTCATTGATTACTTTCAGTACTAAATATGGGAGGGAGGGAGTACTACATAGTTCAAAATTTAATACATATTTATAAAAACATTAATTGTAACAAAAAATCTTTTTTTTTTTTTTTTTTTTTTTTTTTTTTTCATTTGTGATCAGAGAGAAAGATTGCAGTGTTGAATAAAGAAATATGATAGTAGAAAGATGAACGTAGGTTAGTCAGGATTGGTACAAGAGCAGAGCCAGAAATTGTTCAGATGTAAAAGAAGTTGTTTCTTAAAGAGAGGAAAAGTGGCTAGAGAGGAGATATGTGAGGGAAGGTTATTCCATATTCTGCCAATTGAGTTGGAGAAAAGGCAGTTTTCAGAATTTGTAATTCTAGTAGTGTTAACTTGTAGCTTTTCGGAGGAGCGTAGTTGTTTCAGGTTATTATAGGGAGTCAAGAGGTTGCTAAGAGCTGGTGTTTTTGTAGAATTTTGTGTGCTATTAAGAGTTGTTGATAGATAAGCTTGTTAGGAAGTTCCAGCCAATGTAATTGTTTTAAGTTTAGACAGTGGTGAGTTCTATATTGAGATGCAGTGGCAAATCGAGCTATGTTGTGGTAAGATGTAGTCAGTTTCCTAAGGTTACCTTTAGAGAGATTAGTGTAAATAGAGGAAGCATACAGAAGGGTAGAGATAAGATGTGATTGTGCTAAGGTGGTCCGTGCTTCGGGTGTAAGGAAGGGTTTGATTCTGTACAGTGAACCAATCTTTTTATTAACTGCTTTTATTGTGTTATTGATGTGATGATCATAGCTAAGATTATTATCAATAGTAACACCAAGCAGTTTTGTAGTAGAGTCGGGGGAAATGTGGGAATTATCACTTGCAGTAATAGTGAAGTTTAGTTGAGTAGATTTGTGCGTAGGTGAAAAAAGTAATAGTTTAGTTTTCTTGGGGTTGAGGAGAAGACATCTTTTTGAGAACCATTGTTCAACGGTTGAAAAGGTTGATTGTGTAAGAGACTGGAGTTCTATTTGAGAGGAAGCTGTACAAATTATGGTAGAATCATCTGCATATTGTATACAGGTAGTGTTTTGGATAGATGATTGGAGATCATTAATAGAGATAGAAAATAAAAGTGGACCTAGTATAGAACCTTGAGGTACTCCCAAAGAGATAGGTAGTAGAGCAGATAGAGAATTTTTCCAGAGTACTGCTTGTTGTCGGTTTTCAAGATAGGATGAAAACCAGGTTAAGGAAGAGTAATCCAAGGCAAGGGATTTAAGTATGTGTAGAAGAAGTGTATGGTTTACCATATCGAAAGCTTTTGATAGGTCGAGGAAAAGAGAAGAGGTTAGTTTGTTGTTGTTACGGTTACAGTTGATAGTGTTGGTAAAAGAAAGTAGTGCAGTGGTAGTACTATGTGAAGGTCTGAATCCATGTTGAGTGTTAGCTAGTAGGTTGTTAAGGAGGAGATGGTTAAGTAGTTGTTTGTGTATACATTTTTCCATGATTTTAGCTAGAGGAGATAATAGTGCTATAGGGCGAAAGTTAGAAAGGTCAGTAGATTTACCTCCTTTATGTAAGGGTATGATGTATGATATCTTCCAGATTGCTGGGAAAGTACTTTCTTTTATGGATCTGTTTATTAGGATAGAGACAGGGTAGGCAATAGCTTTAGCTGCTATTTGCAGGAATTCAGCAGGAAGCTTATCTGCTGAGGGGGTAGTGGGTTTAAGTTTTTGTAAAAGAGATTGTATATAGGAGGTGGATATGGGTTGTAGTTGAAGGGGAGGAAGAGAGTCATTGAAGCTACTTAAGAGCAGTTGAGAAGTGTCAGGAGATAGGTGGTTAGCTAGACTTTGTATGGAAGTAATAAAGAAAGTATTGAAGTTATTGGCTATTAAAGAGGGATCTTCAGGGTCTGAGTCCTGTGGGTTGGGTGTAACTAATTCACCTGGGGTAATTAGATTGTTAATAGTAGACCAGAACTTTTTTGGTTCTTTTTTGGTGGATTGCTGAAGTTCAAAGTAAAAATTATTTTTATCTGAGAGGATGGCTTTTTTGGTACTGTTTCTGAGCTCTCTAAAGGTTTGATGATCTGTTGGGTTTCTAGAGGAACGCCATTTATTCCAAGATTTATTTCTGAGTATAATTTTATGCTTAGTATTAGAGGTTAGCCAGGGTGCTGTCTTAGTCTTTGTTCTAATAGTGCGACTTGGGGCATGTTGATTTAGGATTGCAAGGAATTCTGAATTGAAGTGTTCAACAGCCTTGTTGAGTGTAAGGTGTTTTAGAGGGGTCCAGTTGTATTGTGAAAGTTCTGTTTGAAACTGTTCGGTATTAAATTGTTTTTTGGAGTATAGTGTTCTGTGAGTGGTAGGAAAGTTTAGGTTAGTTTTAGCTCTAATGATGTAGGTGAGGGAGTGATCGCTAAGGTCATCTGGAAGGATGCCAGTTTGGTAGGTTTGCAGGGGGGAGTTAGTAAGGATCCAGTCTAAGGTGGTTTCTTTTTTGCTTTTTTTATTGATTCTAGTGGGACTATTAATGAGTTGTTTGAAACCATAAAGGTTTATATGGGAAGTAGGGTTAGTATTGCTACATGATTTCCAATCAATGTTAAAATCCCCAAGAAATAGTGTTTCTTGAGGGAGTTTATTAGAGAGTTGTTCTAGAATTTGTTCTAAGGTGGGGATGTTATTTCCTGGGGGGAGATATGCACAAATGACGTTTATTGCTTTAGTAGTGTTGATTTGTATTTTGGAGCAAATTA
Source organism: Protopterus annectens (assembly GCF_019279795.1). Taxonomy (NCBI): domain Eukaryota; kingdom Metazoa; phylum Chordata; order Ceratodontiformes; family Protopteridae; genus Protopterus; species Protopterus annectens. Next base: position 528,371,498 of record NC_056738.1, on the reverse strand, counting down.
TTTCGGCATTGTTGCTTTGGGTAAGGGAAAGGTCAGGAAGAGTAAGCTTTAGGTTTGTTTTATATATAATTGCTACTCCCCCACCCTTCCTGGTGGTGCGATCAAGTCTAACAATGTTATAACCAGGTGGGGTAATTTCAATGTCTTTATGTCGATGTTTACAATGTACAGTTATAATACACAACCCTAAATATCAAGTATGTTCATAAGTTTGTAAATTTAGTGCAAGTTCCTAAGAACCGTCAAGAAACACTGTGTTCAACAGTACCAGATCATAGACCTTGCTACCAAATCAACAGTCCAGTTTATTTTTAAAAATGTTTAGGTTTTAGACGTCCTTATTGCGAGAAGTAATTTATTAACAGGTAATTGGACTGTTATGTAGTTTTATCTTTTTGTAGTTCTACACTTTTTAGTGCTAAATTTTATGTACCAGAATAATTTTACCTGTCAGGTATCAAAAATGCATACTAAATAAATTTAATTTTATGCATCAATCAGTGTAGCTGAAATCAGATAACCCAGGGATTTTCCTTGTAAATAATCTTTGCACCCTTTCAGTAAAATTAAGCTGACTCTTACTAAAAAACACAAAATCTGTTGTTGTATTCTAATGTAGGTCTAAAATAAATTTTATATAGTTCTAGTAAGCAGTTAGGATTTCTAGTAGTGACATTTTTCATCATGACACCTAGTTGTCTCGAGGCATGTTTACAAGGCGCATTAATTGTTTGTGTCTTTCGGCTTTTCCCGGTTAGGGGTCGCCACAGCTTCTTTTGGCATTCTGAAACTCTGCCCCAGCACGTTGTCATGTTTGGTAACAGTGCTAGAGTAGAGCTGGAAATATTAAAGTGTGGCAGAGACTTGCTCTTATTTTTTCCTAGGTTTTAACAGTGACAGTATAAAAACAATATGAATGCAACCACATTCAGTTTTTAATCTAATCACTATTGCACTGCTATTTTACACAGCAGTACTTTACAGGAAGTTGCCGTTAAGTTTGCCAAATGGTGATGTGTTGTATCTGTCTGTGTGTTGTACTGTTGGTAGCCTCATGCTTGTTGCGGTTCATTTTTAAAAAAGGCATGAGTGGTGTGTTTTGTTTCTGTGGAAATAGTTACTGATTTATCCATTATTTTCAGGTAACTATGCCAAGATAATGATGATAGTTTTGCAGTGCATTCCTCTCAACTGTCCACAATATTCCAAAATGTCCCTGAAATTTTAACACAATAACTCTGCACATTTCATACATGACTCCCCTGTGCACATCACAATCTTATCTCTGTGATATACTCCCGGCAATGCCATCATTCCATTTTCTTATCAGCCACCAAATGGTTTCAGAAGTAAGCCTTTGTTCCACCATAAACTGCACTACGTGCCTGTCCTACAGTTTTGTACTAAATTCCCATCAGAAATGAAAAGAACAGGTCACACTATGTACAGAAGAATTTAAATTCATCAAATTTCACTCCTTGCGCAAGAGCAACTCTCTATTCGTCTGTGCATGTTACCAGACTACCAAATTACATTAAAACAAGTACTAGTTTAGATATTTTTAAGAACAACCTGGATACTCATTATGGGAACAAGCGATGTTATGTGGTCCTATCTTGCCTACATTCATTACTGATGGGTTCGGAGCCGATAATCGGCTCCGACTCGGCCGACTATTTTCTAGCACGAAGTCTCTAATTGGCTGGGCTAACCGGTATCCCAGGATGCACCTCTCCCAAACCCGCAGATCTCGTTTGCCGCTCGTTGAGTTAGGATGTGGTCTCAAGCTTGGCTGTGGCTAAGTACCTTTTTGACTAAACTTTCTAAAGTTTTATACCTTTTCTGTCAAACAAAAGCTATTTTCATAGCTATATTGGGTTTTGTGTGTGTTTTGAGCTTGTTATAGTTTGTGGAGAGTCTGTGTGGTTTCTTTGTGTTTGGCGGGCTAGGCCCATTTAATTTAGAGGGACCTAGTCCTCTCCTTCGTCTTGTTCTCAGTGTTTCTCTCGTCGATTCCTAAGGAGCGTTTAAATGGTTCCTGTAGTGTATCCCACCTTCCTATTGTTGTGTTGAGTGTTTGTAATTTTTTGAACATGTCTAAAGAGCAAAAGGAGCATAAACCCTCCGGGTTTAAAAAATGCTCAAAGTGTGTCTATAAAATGTCGATCACAGATGGGCATGCCATCTGTGTTTATTGCCTTGGCGCGATTCACTTACAAGAATCCTGCAGTGTCTGCCATTCCTTCAGCTCCAGGGTGCTGCAGGAAAGAAAAAATAAACTGATTTTGAAGGGCCTGGTCAAGCCCTCCTTTGAAGTGGGTATAGAATCTGCTTCTTCTCCTGGAAAATCCAAATCCACCAGAACTAAGAAACGATCTCCAGCTCCATCTAGTTCCTCGGAGCCCCCGGAGAAGATTTTGAAAATAGTTACAACTTCCTCGGCTCGGCTGGCTTCGGAGCCACAGGACAGGAGCTCCGGTTTGGATACTGCATCCTTGGCTCCATTGTCTTCAGGGCCGAAGGAGGTATTGGTGGTACTAGAGTCGACCTCGGCTCCAATCATATTGGAGCTGATTCAGAGCCGGTCACCCAGTGTTACACAGGAATCAATAGGTAGGAGATCCTCATCTCCCTCAGTTGCCTCCAAATCCTCTAGGTTATCTGATTTGGACGTGGATAGGGTGGTTCAGAGGCTCCTTCAGTCGCCGGTGTTAGCCAAATTGTTTTCGGCTACGACCCAGTCAGCTCCGGAGCCTATTCCTTTTTCGGTACTGATGATTCCTCCTCTGAGCATTGTGTCATCGGAGCCAGAGTGTTCGGCGCAGAGTGATGTCCTTACACCGGCTCTGGTACCCCTGGCGGGTTTATCGGAGCTGTCGTCGGCTCCAACCATTTCGGTTCCATCATCTGGTTTCGGCACTCGGGTTTCCTTGGTCTGGCCCGAGGGGGATGCATCGAGACTTCTGTTGGCCCCGAGTCTCCCTCTCGGCGCTTTGGCTAGGGGGATCCCGACTCCGGTTGTGGTCTCGGAGACGGGTCAGTCCTCAGATTCGGGGGGACCCGCCTTCAAAGCCATGAGGAGCGCACTGGCCAGGTATTCAGTGACATCATTTGGATCGGCCACTCCGTCCCCATACACCCCGACTAGAGCCTCTGACGTCCCCCTATCAGTGGACAGCAGAGCTCGAAGGCCTGAGGACACCCCCATGAGTGGTCCCCAGCTTTCTGAGGGCCCCTCAGAGTCTGTGCCTGAGGAGCCTCCCAGGAAGAAGCTGTGCAAGAGGAAGCACATAGACTCCCAAGACGAGTCCATCACCTCGGATACCGACCTCGATGATGCAGAGGGGTCCCCCAAGTCGTCCTCCGATGACGTCTCCTTCTCCGACATCCTTGAGATTTTTGGAAGTGAAGAGCGCACCTTTCCCTTGAAGTTGGTCAGCCACAGGAAGCCAGGAAGTAGTAAAAACGAGGAAGACCAAACACCACGAATGATGAAAAAGTTTTAATTCATATAAAATCCAAAAAGTAAGCGCTTTCGCGTGCTGCCAGTGCACGCTTCTTCAGACAAGTTTAAAACACTCCAATGTATCATTGGCTTATATATCATTTAACTACATCTGTTAATTAATTAATTGATCCAGGTTGATGAACCATTTAAATTCTTAAAGTCAAAATGTTTCTTAAGAATATGTATTCCTTAAAACAACAGCACCTCAGCACAGATCAAACCATAATGTGCTGAAACATATATGTTATTTAACATCCATTTATATTGAAGCAGAAACAAGAGATTATTTTTCATTGCTTAATATTATTTTCTGGAATAAAGATAATCATGGTAGTTACATAGTTATATTTGCTCTACACAAATTCTGAAGACTACATTCTAAAATATTCTAAAATAATAATAAAAGGTAGCGACTACATGTTGCACACAATGTATACTTCTGTGCATTCTACCTGATATAGCTAAACTAGTAATCTCAATGTACAAACACTAAAACCATAGCGTAAGCTGAAAACGGACCATCTTTTGCTTGTTATTTGTACAAGGTTTTTAGCTACACTAGTATACTATTACATATGTAAAAAATAATACTCATCTATAAATAAGGAATATGTGTGTGTATATTATAATGGATACTCATCAATAAGTACAAATTCTTATCTGACAAATATATGAATGTATATATATACTTAATGTGTAAAAATAAGGTATAAAAATTTTTAAAAATGTGAGAAAAAAGATGTAAACATATGAAACATAATATGAACTATATACATATTGGAACAGGAAAAAATCAAACTTGTACATTGTTGACCAACTGCAAAGTATACTGTATGATATATAAAAACATAAAATGAAATAAAATAAAATGACTGCATTCTTTAAATCCTTGAGATTTTGAGGCAGAGAGGCAACTGGCCTTCCAAGCCCCCCTCTGAGGAGTAGTCGGTATTCCTCAAGGCCTTTGAAGCTTAACCTTCCGCCTCCTGGGTGTCTCCACCCTTCGATGAACTCTTAGACCTGATTTGTCGAAGGGTGTGGGAGTACCCTGATTCCGTGGAACCAGTGCCCAGCCGTCCTAATAAGTTCCTGTCTGCTCCCCCGGGGAAAGAGTTTTTGACAAAAGGGGTCCCTGTAGATGCCATGGTGGTGGTGTCAGCTACTCAGCAAGAAGTTGCAGAGGCTTATTCCTTCGTCCATCTTCCTAACAAGGAGTCCAGGAGTATGGATCGATATGGGAAGCGTACCCTGTCTTCAGTGACCTTTACACTGCGGTCTCTGAATTACCTTTGTCACTTTACTCTGCTCCAGAGAGATCTCCTCAAAGAGGTGGGAGATACCTTGACGGGTAACATGCCAGAGGCGGTAGTGCAGACTGTTAACGCCCAGTTGTCTACCCTTGGTTCCATTGCAAACTTGTCCATGAGGCTCATATCCTATGCAGCCGAAGGGGCGAGTAGGGCAGCTAGCTCAGGCTTGGCTCTTAGGAGGCAAGCTTGGATGCGCCTGTGTCACTTCGCGGAGGCCTGCAAGTCTTCCTTCATGGACGCTCCCTTCGATGGGTCCTCTCTTTTTGGACCCAAAGTGAAAGAGTCTCTCACCAGATGTGAACAGGAGGGTATCTGCCGTAGGGGCCCGTTTTTCTCTTCCCTCTAGGCCTTATCCCAACGCTCAGAGAGGAGGGAAGATGTGGTTCAAGAAATCACAAAAGTCTTTCCCAGCCACGCATGGTGAGTCCCCCTCCAGAGGCAGAGGTGGGGGGAATTATTCTGGAAGACTCCATCCTAGGGGCAGAGGAGGCCCCCGCAATCTGGGAGACCGCAACTCCTTTCACGGATCCTCCTATCAGCATCCCTGAAGAATTACCCGACTGTGCTGCTCTGGAGCCAGTTGGGGGTCATTTTTCGAGGCATCCTCAAGCCTGGGAGAGCATCACTCAGGATCGATGGGTGCTTCGAATAATCATTGGAGGTTACACCATTCCCTTTGTTTCGCCCCCTCCCCGAATCAAAAAAATCCCAGACGTTCCACCCAGTCAAAGGGATCAAGTAGCGCTAGAAATATCAAAGCTGCTAAGAAAAGAATTCATCCAACCGGTCCCCTCAGACCAGATCGGATCAGGAACTTACTCAAGACTCTTTTTGGTGCCGAAAAAAACAGGGGACCTGAGACCCATCCTGGATGTCAGTCGATTGAATCACTACATCCTGAAGTCCAAGTTCCGAATGGTCACTCTTCAATCCATCTTCCCATTGTTGGGAGAGGGAGTATGGATGTGCTCCATCGACCTCAAGGATGCCTATTATCACATCAAGATAAACAAGGCATCCAGGAATCATTTACGCTTCCAGCTGGGAGCCAGTCATTTCCAGTTTCGAGCCCTGCCCTTTGGTCTCACCACAGCCCCCAGGGTGTTTACCAAGTGCTTGGCAGTGGTGACAGCTCACCTGAGACGTCTAGGATTCCAGGTGTTTCCTTACCTGGACGGTTGGCTCATTACTGCCCCCACCAGGCATCTCCTCATCCAAGCCAGAGAGGCTACCATAAACCTTGTCAAAGGTTAGGAATTACACTAAACTGGGAAAAATCTGCCTTGCTGCCCTCACAGCATGTTGTATTTATAGGCTCAGAGTTAAACTCGGTCCTAATGAGGGCCTTTCTACCTCAAGAAAGGATTGCAATGTTGCAATCTCAGGTCCAGGCACTATTGCCCCGGAAGAAGGTCCAAGTCAGGTTAGTTCTTCAGTTATTGGGATCCATGACAGCGACCATCATGTTAGTACCCTTAGCCAGGCTACACATGTGGATCCTCCAGTGGCTCCTTTCAGTCCAGTAGTCCTATCAAAAATTACCCCTCTCTCACCCAATTCTCCTCACAGAGCATTGCAGGCAGGATCTCCGTTGGTGGCTATGTTCCTCCAACCTGGACATGGGGAGGAATCTAGTCCCCCTCTCTCCTGCTGCCACAGTGACCAGGGTGGGGGGCATTATCTGGGCAGTACGGTCCAAGGCACGTGGCAGGATCACGAAGTACACTTACACATCAATGTCCTGCAGATGAGAGCAGTGCTGTTAGCGTTGCAAGAATTTCAGAGCTCTCTTCCCCGGGGAACAATTGCTATTCACTCAGACAGCATGTCAGTTGTTTGGTACCTGAACAAGCAAGGGGGAACCAAGTCTTACCCCCTTTGCAGAGAAGCCATGAGAGTGTGGAATTGGGCAGTGTCTTCCCATTGGTTTCTAGTGGCAACGCACATTCCGGGAAAATCCAACGTGATAGCAGACAGGCTAAGCAGAGCTATTCTGATGCCTTACGAGTGGTCCCTGAACAACCGAGTTGTGACTCGGATCTTCAGCAGGTGGGGTCAGCCTTGCGGCAATCTCTTTGCCAGTCCCCTCAATGCCAAATGCAGCAACTACTTCACTCTGATCCCCCCACAGGGGGAGTCACACAGGGACTCTCTAGTAACGGTTGGCCTTCTGGTCTGCTCTATGCCTTTCCTACGTTTCCTCTGTTACCAAGAGTGATTCAGAAAGCCATTCACTTGGGAAGCAAGATGATTTTAATTGCTCCACACTGACCCCGCCAGGTCTGGTTCCCCTTCCTTCAGCGGTTCACTGTGGGCAGTCTTTGGACTCTGGATCCAGTACCAGACCTTTTGACTCATATGTCGGGACAGCTCCACCCCTCCCTACAGTCCCTCAGGTTGACAGCCTGGCTGCTCCACTTCCATCGATAGTTAGACTACATTCCCTTTCACCTGAGGTAGGGCATATTCTTTCGTCATCTCACAAGTCCTCCACAAGAAGAATTTACTCTAGCCAATGGAAGAGATTTTCCATCTGGGCTCAGGCACAAGGGCTGGACCCTTTCACAGCCCCTATATCAGCGGTCTTAGACTTTTTAGCTATGCTCTTCCGACAGGGCTCTGCTCCCTCCACCAGTAAAGTACAGCTGGCGGCCATTTCTAACTTCCATGTATCCTATGAGCCCGCTCTTATGGGCCATAAACTTTGCAAGGCCTTTATGAAAGGAGCCTGGTTACTGCGTCCTCCTGTGTCAGAACCCATCATGCCATGGGATTTAAATCTGGTATTGCAAGCCATCACATCTCCGCCCTTTGAGCCGGCTGCCACTTGCAAACTGAAATTCTTATCCTGGAAGACGGCTTTCTTAGTGGCCATCACTTCGGCTAGAAGAGTATCAGAACTTCAAGCATTGTCCATTAGGCGTATTTAATTAATTAAAATATAATGAGAAGTCAATACACTATATAATAGGTATTATCAAGAAGGGTGATATTTTAACAAAAAAAATTTTAATGAATAGTTTTACAGGTTATTACATGAATTACACGTCATAAGTATGAAATGATTGTAAATTTATTATTTCCAAAACAAGTTCCTACAAATGAATTCTGTAAATATTGTTAGTAATTTAATTTATTCAAACCTATGTGCATATATTTAATTGTTTATTATGTGAACACGTACATTTCATATTTATATATTTACATTATATTACATATTACAAAAGAAAATAGAAAACTGTGTATTTAATTTAATTTAATTTATGCATTAATTTGCCTTATATGGAAAAGAAAGGAAAGAAATTTCTGAATGGCAGAATGCAAAGCATTTAGAAAAGCACGCATTTTAAGATTCGTGTTTACATACACTTCCTGCATTTTGTGGCATGACCATACAAGGAAGTGATGCATTTACGGAATATTAGTGTTATAATTGCTTCAATTCACAGATTTAATTAATTATTAATTATAACAATTATGTAGTAAATTGTTTTAATACAACAATATAAAAAAGAGAGGCACTGTGTATTCATTATTCTGATGAAGTCTGCTTGCAGCAGACGATAGCGCTGAATCTACTGAATTTTATTCTTTGTTTATTAAAGAAGATTGTGGTCTGAACACGCGGAGTTTTATTTTCATGGTTTATTGGATTTCTATACAATTTTCGAGTATTGTCCATTAGGCCCCCGTATTTGATATTCCATAAGGACAGGGTATCCTTGAGACTTAATCCATCCTTTCTCCCTAAGGTGTCGTCTACATTTAACCTCCACCAATCCATTGAGTTACCTGTGTTTTTTCCCAACTTCTCCAACAAGGCGGAGTTCAAATTTCATCAATTGGATGTGCATAGACAACTAAGATTCTATTTACACAGGACAAAACACGTAAGAAAATCAGATCAATTGTTTGTCTCCTTTTCGGAGACTAGAACGGGTAGTTCTGTTTCCAAGTGCACAATTTTCAAGTGGATTAAGGATTGCATTACCTTTATTTACTCATCAGCAGGCAGAAACATACCCTTCCCAGTCAAGGCTCATTCCACTAGGGCGGTCTCGACTTCAATAGCGTATCATGCCAGGCTTTCCTTGGATGACATTTGTGCAGCGGTTACCTGGGCTTCTTATCACACCTTTATCTCTCATTACAAGCTGGACGTGGCATCTAGAGGCCGGGATTCCTTTGGTTCCACGGTTCTCAGGAGTATTTTCCTATGAGCCTCCCAGGTTAGAGGTGCTAGGGACGCTGTCCCATCAGTAATGAATGTAGGCGAGATAGGACCACATAACATCAGTTAGTTATGTACTCACCATAACGATCGATGTATGTGGTCCATCTCGCCTACATTCTTACGTACCCTCCCACCTGCCCCCTTGCCTGAAGGATTTGGAGGATAATTGCTCTGAGACCCTTCAGAATCAGTTTATTCCCTTTCCCTGGTGGATGATACTCCTCTTACTGAGGTTGGTGTATGTGGAGTGACTCGGATGTATGCAAACAAGATCTGGGGGTTTGAGAGAGAGAGGTGCATCCTGGGATACCAGTTAGCCCAGCCAATTAGAGACTTCGTGCTAGAAAATAGTCGGCCGAGTCGGAGCCGATTATCGGCTTCGAACCCATCAGTAATGAATGTAGGCGAGATGGACCACATACATCGATCGTTATGGTGAGTACATAACTAACTGTTTTGGTATACTGGCAAGCTAGAAGGGCATTAATGCCTGTGCATCAAATATTTGTATGTATGTATGTATGTATAGTGTGTGAGGCAAAGCTTCTCTGAGGATCATTATTTTCATATCCATCACTGATTTTCAAACAAATCCATAATATTCTCTAACTTTTCCCTGCATACAAAACAGAAACACTTTAGCTGTACACCTACTCTTGCCACTCAAAACATTACCAAAATCAAGAGTGCACTGCTGTACTTTTAACAGTTATAACAGTAAATGTGACCACAAAATGAAAAGTAATACATTCCCCAGTATAAAAAAGTCTCATTTAGTAATCAACAGCAAAAGGAATTCATACTGTTTTTATGATTTTCCAAACACGTTTCACTAAAATATGGAGGAAGCCACACAGGCACATCAACATCTCTGTCATCTGAACTTCCTCCTGAACTCAAATAAAAGTCATCCTCCTAAGGATTAAGACCACCAGCATCAGAAGTTAAATTAATTTAACGTGGAACATCACTGCTATCCCTAGAAAAAAAAAACAAAAAAAGCACTCCAGTCCTCAGAATTACTTCCATGTACTGAACTAACAACTTTAGTGGAATGCCTTACATGACATCATAGGTCAGAGGGCATTTCTGAGAGAATTACAGCAGAAGTGGAGCATCATCGAATGAAAAATAACAGAAAAAAAAGGGAAAGATAATCGCCATCTAATGAAATGATTATGGCAAAACCACAGTATGATGCACTGCAAAAATAAAACCATGAAGAAATGAATAGCAACAAATCACTTCAAGAATGTGCTCTAAAACATGCTACTGATCAAAGGTTTTCATTACTAAGCTAATCTCAAAAAAAAAAAAAAAGGAATAAACATCCTTGCAGTTTTTGGAAGGCAATAAAGATGATGTAGTCTTTCATTCTCCTGTTCTGCCCAAGTTGCTCAAGAGGATGATTTTTGTGGCCTAACTGTAGCAGGTCTAATGGACCTAAGCTACCTGTATGGGCAGAATTTTCTGAATTTGTCGTGACTTGGAGACCTATTGCCAAAGACCTGTTGGTTCTGGGCATGGTCATTGTCATACGCAGTTTAGAGTTCTTGGATTCACTGGTTGGCTGTTCTATGACATAGAGGGATAAAGCTCTAATTACATTACAGGTGGTACAAGTTCAACTAGCGGCTCAGGTGCCTGTAGCACCTTGCCCATTTTGGGTGGAAGGCAGGGGCTCGCTACATGGGTGACACCTAGTGTCATTCTGAGTCAGCTGAGCTCACGCTACCATAGTGCATTCACACAAAGTAGCCAGTAGAAAACAAGCATGCAGAGCCTCATTTCTCCTGGGGGTAGTGATTGTTGGCTCAGAGTACCAACAAGGAGGGAGGGTGGTGTTTACATAGGGATAGGATAGGGTAGGCTACAGCCCCCCCCCTCCCCAAGACCAACAAGCTGTCTTGCTGTTTACTGCCTACTCTTGCCAGGGAACAGAAGCCTGATGAGAGTTCCTGGACAGGAATGAATGAACTGTGGGTTTCTTGCCTAGCTCGGCAATAGCTGGTTCCTGTTCCACTGTAATAAATGAGTCAGTTGGGCAAAGGTAGAGAAGCCATCAGGCAATGTATTGGAAGGGAAGGGAGGGCACACACACACACGAGAGGGAAAAATACATGACATTGGTTTTCTTAAGAGGTCTGGACTCTGTCGCTGAAAGACCCCATATCAGCCATCGTGTGTTCAGAACAGAGGTGGGAGGGTTTATTTCTGCCCCTTTCTCATTCCAAAGGGGATGGACAGTTCCTCTACGATCTTGGACCTCCCCTGCTGCAAGCATCACACTGGTCACATCTGTTCCAGATTGTTACTTTCCATGGGCTTGGTGGTATTGCTGGACATGACAGACATATTTCTACTTTCACCATTTTGGGTCATTACAGGAGATTCTACCAGTTTGTTGTTTGTGAACATCACTTTCAGCACATAACGTCATCCTAAGGCTTTCTGTAGTGTCTAAAGTCCTTATCATGTTGTTGACATTGGTGGCAAAAGGCTTGCAGAAAAAGGATTTCCACATGTTCACTTATCTGGACTCACTGCTTATGACACGATTGAAGGCACCTTGTAGTCTATCTGCAGTGGATGCTCCCATGGTTGCAGTTCTTTTTTAATGGTCATAAACTGGGAAGAGACCTTTCGCTACCTCAGAGGATTGCTTTCACAGGCACATAACTGCTCAGTTTCTGTTTCCTGTTGCTTGTGCTCATGAAGAGGGTCCAAGAAGTCATGACATTGGCAAACTGGATGAGGATGCAGAACAAGGACCCTGCTCAGATCCTGCTATCACTGCTGGGCTTGGTGACCATTGCTGTCCTTATGGTACTGTTTTCACATCTGAAGAAGTAGGTGTTGCAGTGGTTCATGAGATGTTAATAGTTGCACAGCAACTTATGCACTTTCAAACTTTCTGGTGTGGGATTCCATTTGCTGTTCCCTGGAGTGGTGGACAGTTTCTACCTACTTGCCTATCTGCTTGTGGATTTCTCCTCCTTTCATCTAAATCCATTGTAGATCCTGATGACAGATGCTTTGGTGACAGGTAGGGAGCTCATCTCACTTCACTGCTTTTCAGTTCATGGAACATGGTCTTTCATGGAGAAGGGCTCTCCACATCTGCCAGTTGGAGCTGCATGCAGTTATATAAGCCTTGAATGCCTTGAAGACAAAGCTGTTACTAGAACAACTCCTTATTTAGTTGGACAACTCATCTGTTTATGGTTTCCAAATAAATGAGGGGCCATACACTACTACTACCTCAAAGATGATATAAATATGGTATGGAGGCATAGGGAGAGGAATCTTTCTTTAATTTGTTCACATTCCAGAGAGAGTTAACCTGCTGGTACTCTCTGTGGGCCACTCCTGTCCTGAGGTTGTGGATCTTCCAGAAGTGAGGTAATCCAGGTTCATAGGTTCATACTAGGCTATCTGCCCTAGGGCATTTATAAGCCTAGCCAGAGTGTGTGTGGCTTTCACCACCCCTTAGGATGAGAATACTATACCCATTAGTTTGCTGTGCCTCTGTCCAGCAGTGACACAGAGATGATTCCCGGGGTAAACCTACGATCTCCCATCCACTCAAGATTTCTCTTGAACAGAGTCAGTGAGGGGCTCTGCCTCACATGGACTGGGATTCTGTTCCATAGTGTAGGGAGTCTCTGGGTGATGAATCTGTCCCTCCAGCACGTCCTATTTATTTCCGTGTTGAGGTTTAAGTCTCTTGCTCTCGTGGCTCTGGTGGATTTGGATTTTTTGAGGTGGAGCACATCCATTAATTCCGGGTTGGACATGGCCTTGTATGTCAGGCACAGATCACCTCTGAGCAGACGGTATGCGACTGAATAGAGCTGGAGTTTCTTCAGTCGGGCATCATATGACATATGTTTGAGCCCCTTTATCCATTGGTGAGGAACTTTTGGGGTCTTTCCAACTGCTGCAGGTGTCGGGTAAGGTACATTCCGAATGGGGCGTTGTACTCAATCATTGGTCTGATAAGTGAAGAGTACAGGGGTGCAATGACCTCTCCTGATCTGGATGTGAATCCCTTCATGATCAGGTGGGCAATGTAGAAGGTCTTCCTAACCACTTTGGCAATGTGAGTGTCAAAAGAGAGGTTACTGTCAACTTGGGTCCCCAGGTCCCTGATAACTTCTTCCGTGTTTAATGGATTACCACCTATGTGGTAATTAGGGTTACCTTGTTTTTCCCAAAGGGTATGACTATACATTTTTGGCATTTAGCTTAAGGCCATGGCTCTGGCACCAGTTATCCATTTCTATGAGACCTCTCTGGAGGATGTCTGTGTCTGATGGAGTGTCAATTATGGTGCCCAGTTTGCAGTCATCTGCAAATTTTGTCAGCCACAATCCCCTATGTTTGCCTGCACTTCAGAAAAATAAATGCCGAACAAGAGGGGGCCCAGGACTGAGCCCTGTGGGACACCGCTCGTGACTGGCTTAGAGTCTGACATGGCACCAGAAACTCTAACCCTGTGTGTTCTGTCCTTGAGCCAGTTTGCAACCCATCTTGTGACATATGGGTTTACATCTAAGCTGGTGAGCTTTTCTATGATGCCCGAGTGGGGTATTGTGTCAACGCTTTTGCTAGGTCAAGGTAGGCTGTGTGAACTGCCTTACCCTCATCAATGGCCTTAGTGACTGTTTCGAAAAAGTCAACCAAGTTCAAGAGGCAGGATCTGCCCTTGACAAAGCCAAATTGGGTAGGATCCAGTGTCTGTAGGTCCCCAGTGTCTTTATTTATGAGTTCCATTATGATCCTCTCCATAGCTTTGCAGACCAGGCTCGTCAAGCTTATGGGGCGGTAATTTCCAGGGTCCGTAGAAGCACCGCCTTTGTTGGAGTGGGACCACAGTTGCCGTACGCCATTCTTTGGGTACGTATCCTGTAGTAAGGCTAAGATTAAACAGCAGCCTTATGTGTGGGTTTAGTTCCTCATTGAGTTTGTGTAGCACACAGCCGGGGACACCGTCCGGTCCCATTGATGCTGTGTTTTTTGCTGTAGAGAGAGCAGCTCTCACCTGGGCATCTGAGATGTTTGGGAGGCTAGACTCTGGTGGGATAGATATTTCTCCTTTTGGGGGGGAGGGAGGGGAGAAGTTTGCACTGAACCTGTCTGCCAGTATGTTGGCAATGTCTGTGGGTTCAGTGATTTTTTTTATCATTTTGGACTAATTCTGAGCATATCTGGGAGTTTCCACCCAGGTTTCTAACATAGCTAAAGAAGGCCTTATGATTGTCTTTTGTGTCATTAGCGATTTTTCTCTCAAAGTTGGCCTTAGATGATTTTATGAGTGATCGTAGTTCTTTGCTAGTATTGATCAGAGATGCCTTCCCTTTTAGGGATTTTGCTCTGTCATGTAGTAGCTTTCTCCTCTTGTTGTAGAGTTTGTTTATGGCTGGGGTCCACCAGACCGGGCGCCTGCCTTTGGTGGAAAGGGTCTTGATTTTATTAGGGATCGCTTGATCCATACATTCCTGGAGGTGCTCGTAGAAGGCATTTGTAAGAGTTTCAGCAGCGTGGGTTGTGGTTTCCACTGGCTCGGGGACCTTGAAGGATACCACTCCAGTCTTAAGAAGTGTGAAGTTTGCTTTTGAGAAGTTCTTCACTGTGGTCTTTTTTGCTGGGGGTGGGGGCGGGATGTGGATCTCCTGTGAGATTAATTTATGGTCTGATCTCACCAATGAGGGATATACTTCCGGTGTGGAGCATTTTGTCCCCATGTTTGTGATGATCAGGTCTAGTATATTTTCTCCTCTTGTGGGAATGGTGACTAGTTGTTCCATAGCATTTGAGTTTATGAACTCCAGGAACCTTTGGGCTAGGGTGTTGGGGCTTGAGTAATGTTCCCAGTCTGTTTGGGTAGTTGAAGTCACCCAATATGATGGTGATTGGAGAGACATTCATACTCCCCAGTGTCTTCAGGAAGGCTGTGTGGGTTTCCTGAGTTTGAGAAGGTGGTCTGTAGCATGCTACAAACTGTAGGGCAGTTTTACCTATGGTTAATTGCACCTGGATGGTCTCCGATGCTTCGTGCGTTGCCACTAACCTGGAGGTGTGGATATCTTTTATGAATATGGATACTCCCCCTCCTTTTGTGGTTCGGTCCGGATTTTGGGGCCGGAACGCATGATATGAGGTATAACCTGATAGTGCTGGGGTGCTCTCAGGAGCCTTGAACCAGGTTTCAGTCACAGCACAGACATCGATGTTCTCCATACTGAGGAGGGCTTCGAGGGCGTGCATCTTGAGGTTTAGACTTCTGGCATTGAGCAGTATTACCCTTAGTTTTTCTCCATTTTGTTTTCTAGGGCGGTAGGTATATCATTTGAGCCTTGCCTAAAAAGGCACTATGGGGTGGCAAGAGCCTTTGCCAATATCCGGAAGCCCAGGGTGACAGGTGCAAGCCGTCCCTTTAAGCAGCGTGGCTTGTCAAGCATGTCATCCCAGGCAGACAGACATTGGATCCCCTTAGAATGACACCAGTAATTAAGCCAATTATTAAAGCTGATCATTTTGTCTCTGTATTGTGGCATCATTCTTGGTGAGGGTAGGATACTGCTCAGGGTCAGGGTCATACCGCCTGGGCTACATAATCTGAGAGCTCCTCTATGTCTCTTTTCATGTAGTCCAGGAGGTATGCGTCTTAGGTCGCTCACACCGGCATGGACAATGACTGAGTCATACTTGTACTTGCTGTGGAGTGACCTGAGTGCTTGTGTTATGTGGCGGATTCTAGCGCCTGACAGGCAGCTTACTGTGATCTTTTCCTTGTTCAGTCTGGTGAGTGGGACGTCAGTGTGTCTGACTATGGAGTCACCTATAACAAGTGTGTCTGGCATTGTGTTTGGCCTTAAGGGCTGTGACTGTTTAGCACACTGACTTTGAGAACTATGTGTTGCATGTCTTATGTCTTGAGGTGGCAGTTGCTTGGGTGTCTGCTTTGGAGGCCTCTGTAGTTTTGGTAGATTTTGATCACTGCCTCCGAGTATGTCTTTGTGTGTTTATGTGTTTGTTTTGCAGTTGTGATAGTTCTATGTGAAACTGGGTTTGTGGTGTGCGTGGTTTCCTTCTCCTCCTGTCTGGTCTTGCCAGTCCTGAGCTGAGAGAGCTCAGCCTCCAGTTTGGCTATATAGTTGCATCTCTCACATGTATTTGTGTTTTGTGGGAGAAGGAGTGGGTTGTCTGTGTACATGAGGCAATTGTAACATTGCCTCAAGATGCCCAGATTCACCAGCTGAACAGGAGAGGACGCTAGCAACTGACCCTTCGACATGCTAGAAAAAGTGAAAAAGTTTGCTGTGTAACTGAGTCAGAAGGGACCTATAGGGAAATGGGTACTCAAGGGGATTCTAGGCTAATGTAGTACTTTGTTTAGTATATAAGTACTTTACCTATATAAAAATGCTTTAGGAGCAAGTGCTGAGCTTTTGAGATAGAGAATAGACTGTTTAGATTGCAAGTAGAGAAGTTCTAAGGGAAAAATTGAAGAGCAGACTTTACGGAGCCAGAAATACTTTAACCTTGTTTAACCGGCGCTGCCTGATGGTGCTGTATCGGCAACTCAGCGCTAAATCACGCAAAAGCGCGCTAAAGCAGGCTTTATAGCAGGGGGTTGAAAAGAGCTAGGAATTGACCCAAAATGGCCAATAGACTACAAGTTTCTGGCTGGAACCACTGCTCTAGGGACAAATAGGCTGCTCAGTGCTCCCCACTCCCACTGATGAACAAAGAAGCTTCCCTTTATCCAAATAAGGATATGGAATAGCACAGGAACCAAGCCAAAGCCCAGAGATCAGCAAACTCTGAAGACTGGACTATTCTAGTTCAGTAAGGCGGGAAAACAAGATTTTTTTTTGCAGAAAACAGAGGAAAAACAGACAGTAAATGCTATAAATGCTTTTAAACGGCTAGCGCACTTGAGTGTGTTAGCCTACAGGTAAAATTAAGCAACAAATTTTAAAAGTGCAAAACAGTTAATCAACACAAAAACAGTTTAAATAGAATGCAGAGCTGTATAAACAGGCGAAAATGCAGTCGCTAAGCAGTAAATAATCAAAAAGCCAGAAAAAAATACTTAAATCAGGAAAAAGTCACTCTTTTGCTCTCTGCTGCTTGTAGAGCTCTGCAGGACACCACTAGGAGCTGTGCTGAGTTGAATACAAGCGAAAAAGCACGCTAAAGCGGGCTTTATTACAGGAGGCTGAAAAGAGCTAGGAATTGACCCAAAATGGCCAATAGACTACAAGTTTCTGGCTGGAATCACTCCTCTAGGGACAAATAGGCCGCTCAGTGCTCCCCACTCCCACTGGTGAACAAAGACGCTTCCTTTTATCCAAATAAGGATATGGAATAGCACAGGAACCAAGACAAAGCCCAGAGATCAGCAAACTCTGAAGACTGGACTATTCTAGTTCAGTAAGGCGGGAAAACAAGATTTTTTTTTTTTTTTTTCTTTTTTGCAGAAAACAGAGGAAAAACAGACAGTAAATGCTATAAATGCTTTTAAACGGCTAGCGCACTTGAGTGTGTTAGCCTACAGGTAAAATTAAGCAACAAATAACTTTTTAAAAGTGCAAAACAGTTAATCAACACAAAAACAGTTTAAATGTTGTGGTACTCTTTCCTCTCCTGCTTGGAGCAACAGACCAGAGGAAGGGATGCAGCTTTGGACACACTCCATCCCATCACATGAGAGCTTCCTTAATGTCTTCATGCTATAGATGCACATCCTACACCTCATCTTAGAGTTCAGAGAAAAAAGACCAGTGCTAATTCTCATTGCGTCAGGGTGTCAGAGAATGGTGTGGTTTCATGCATGTGCTTGATGAAACTGACATTAGATCCCACTAAATCAACTGAAATAAAATAAGGAGCCTAGTCAAAACACTAAATCACTTAAATAAAATTTTAAAAAGTGTTTTTTTTTTGAGCGGGGCTATTGTGTAGCTCACTCATTACGTATTTATAGTAACTCCACAGTTAGATATCTGTGAAACAAAAGGATACCCTTAGGTAAAATGTTCCTGCAAAGCAAAATGGAAACATCACTAAACATATTCCAACACAGACAGCATAAACACCAGTGAAAATAGTTCATGTACACTTGAGAAATATCAAAGATGTGAAACACTAAAACATGAGACCAACTTCAGCATAACCAATCATCATAAACTACTTAAGTTTTACATGTTCTGACATTTGAGGATATGCGAAAATGTCAAGCTTCTGTCTGATGCTTTTAGTTTGGGAAGTTCTCTTGTTCTTTGCTAAAGGTGTCCCCAATACATGAGGTGGCAGCGCAATCTATAAACTCTGCTGTTGGTGATACTGTCTAATCCCACTGGATATACCATAGGAGGATTCAGACATGAGAGAGGCTGCCAAGAAGCCTAATGTTTAGCAGGTTTTTGCCTTCAAGTGAAACAGGTGTTTTTTCATTTGGGTGGAATGGTCCACTGTGTGACCCTATGTTATAAGTTTGCTGGTTAACGTAACTCGTCTCCGACATCTCTGTGATTTGAACTTCAGTTTTTACATAGGATGGTTTAAATCAGTTCTTTTTGCCCATTATGACTATGCCAAGGGGTAAGATTGTAGCCCAGCAGCCAGTGGTCAAACAGGTTCATATATGCTTATGTTAGAAGATCTTCTGCCCTCCATGAGACTTTGACTTCGTAATGGGTAGGCTTGTCTGCCCCCACTGAAATCCGCTAGTTTGAAGATGATGACATTCATGTTTTGGCAAACATTTTTTTTCTAGTAGCCATTACCTCTGCTCACATGATCTTGGAACTGCAGGGAGGTGGGATCTTTACAAGATCACATGATGTCCAGCCTTAGATCACTGTTGCAGTGTTCCAAACTGTTGGGTTATCTCACCAGATAACATGGACATCCAGCTGGAGTACCAAACCCAAAACCTATGATACAGCCATATATCTGTTGTAAGCCCATAGGCTTAAGGGTACATAATCGGATATATGAGCATAAAATTACCAACTCTTACCACATGTCCAAATGCAGGTCCTGCACCTGTTTGTCTGTTTTTATATGGTAGTTGGTATCATTTACCTTCACTGGTTCAGATAACTGCCCTGTCTGGAAATCTTCCTAAATTTTCTTACAAATATTGGTGTTTGGTACTGTATTAGATTTCAGCCATGAGGGGAAACTGACACTGATGAGAAAGGGTAATCCCATATAACTATCTCCAAAGATATACCTCAAATTTTAGTTGGAGAGGAAATACCATGGTCTCTTATCACTGTACATCAGGGGTCCAAACCTAAAAATCTTGTGAAAGAGAATGTTGCACCTAAAAAGAAAAAAACAGAAAACTAAATATGTTTCCTTTCCCCAGGCATCCAAGGAAAAAGAATGGATGGATTTCTCCCAGGGTCTGTTTAAGACCATAGTAGCACTGAAACCACTAACTTTTGCTTCATCTGCTCCTACTCCTACTACACCCTAAAAGAGACATTTAGAATCATTTTCTGAGGATGAGGAGGCAGACTCAGACTTTGATGAGCATTCCTTGGCCTGCTGTTCTCACATCAGGTCTCTAGGCCAAGTGGCCTCTGATGATTAAGATTCCCCTGTCGAAGAAGCTTCTTTTTGGAGAAAACCATTTGTAACATGATGAAACACCTTGAATGGGAATCAAAACAGATTCTTCATATGTGGAAAAAAAAAAATATATATATATATATATATATATATATATATATATATATATATATATATATAAAATCTTTTAGAGATAGGAACTCCTACTGCTGTCCCTCCTGTCCTGAAAACTTTTCTCACTGCCTTTGCATCTACTTGCAGTGCTCCTGACTCTTGGCCACCAGACCGTAAAAGGCCTGATAGATTCTGTAAGGTACCTGAAGATTTAAAGTTTCTCTACAAGAATTCCTTGGCAGATCCTTCCTTGTTTTCTATTGCTACAGACAAGCCTTCTAAACCCCTTTTTGCTGCTAATGCCCTTCTCTCTGATAAAGACAGCAGAGCAATGGATAGGTTGGGAAAGAATATCTAAATTTCTTTTAAAACCTTACAAGAACATGGGAAAATGATGAAGGATAGCAGACAAATTTTTCTTACTTTGGTTCCCAGACCAGATAAACTATGCTGAAAAGCCCATTTCTTTTGCCCACAAGGAGTCCAGGCCACCTCATAAGGTCAAGAAAGTGCATAGGAAAAGATTTCAAGGCAATCCTGACAAAGATTCTAAATCTGGGAGGCCTCTCTACCCAGACAAGTCGCCTGCCTACCCTTTGTCTTCCCACTCCCCCCTCTGTCCCAAAGTCCCTTGTCTAAAAGACTCTGTTCTTCTATAGGAAAGTGGCAGCTTAATACCACAGACAAATAGGTCCTCTCCATTATTCAACATGGTTACAGAATGACTTGGAAGGAAGGCATTTCATTTAAGGGCATCCCCTGGACCTCTCTATCAGATACATTTAATTTCTTCCATCTTTGAAGCCTTGTTGTCCGTGCCCCTGCTGTTACCACTCGCTAATTATTGGCGTTCTGCACGTGGCCGTCCTAGCGACTCCTTCTCTGCTCGCCGCTCACCTAGCAACTCTATCTCTGCTTGCCTAGAACTCCTTTTACCATACGGACATTTGTTATTTATTACACCTACAGAACGCTTCACTAGCGTTCATCGCCATATACCTGGCTGATCATAGGCTACAGCACCTTATCTGCCTTTTATCTAATCCTAACTGCTCCTAACAGTTGTTTACTGTGTCCCTCTCCCTTGTTGTACCCCCCGCGCCTGGTTAGCGTTTTTTCACGTGGGGACTTACCTAGTGATTCCATCCCTGCTCGCCTAGGCATAACTCTACTGGCCTTAGTTTTATTTTGCCTATATAAGTAATATGTTTAGCTCGATTATTGAACTTGAGTTCTTCAAGACTGTAGTTAATACATTTTTACTTAAATAATACTGCTGTGGTTTACAATTGTATAGATGCTGCATATGATGTTCTTTCCATCCTAGCTACATAATTGTATTTTACTATACAGATAGCTTGTTGTTATAATTCTATTCTAATTTTCATTGCTGAATATAATTGAATAGATACTGAATGTAGCTATTCACATACTTGCTTACTGATTGCCTTTGTATATTGTTGCTTCCTGACTGCATTTGAATATTGTCCTCTGAATCCTTAGGTACCTGCATTGTTGTACTCTCTAGATCTTACTATGTACACCAAGGGTTTCTATTGATTAATATGGCTAACTTATATAACTTAAAACAGCACACCATTGAATACACCAGATGAATGCTGCCTGTCACCCAGTTTAAAAAGCACTTAGAAGTAAAATCAAGTTGGAGGTTGCAGGAGCAAAACAGGTCCAAAAAATGAAGAGTATCTCAAGACCAACTATGTAAAAAGAATGAGTATTTATTTAAAGATGAGCGCTTTCACTGTTAACACAGCTTCTTCAGATCTAAGTTAAAATAAATAAAAACTTAAAATGGTTCTTTTATATGATCACCTCTGGTGGTCAAACAAGTAATTACAATGAAAAAAACATAAGCTGATTATTTTGTATGATCACCTCTAGTGGTCAAACAGGTAATTACAATGAGGATACATATAATGAATGAATAACAAGTTGGATATACATCATAAAATCACAAATCAAATAGATGTTAAATGCTCAAACAATGCCTGTCCTGAAAATACAGAAAATCCCAATCAACTACATTTCCAAATGAAATGACATGAAAAATATATGAAAAATACATATAACCTACATAAGAAATATCATGAATAAAAGTGAGTGTTGAAGGGGGGGGGGGGAGATAAATTCTCTAGTGGTCAAACAAGTGATTACAATGAAAAGAACATAAACTGGTTATTGTATGATCACCTCTAGTCGTCAAACAAGTAAATACAATAAGAATGCATGTAGTGAATAACCAGTTAAATATACAAAATGTATGCCCTGAAATCACAAATCAAATGAATATTAAATGCTCAAAAAATACCTGTCCTGAGAATACAAAAAATCCTGGTCAACTACATTTCAAATGGAATGACATGAAAAATAGCAAACCTATATGAGAAATGAAAGTGAATATTAAAGGGGGGGGGGAGAAAAATGAGGTAAAATACTAGTACAGATGTCACTGGGGAAAGCAGATACAATCTATTTAATATTCCTACGTGTTCTTAGTTTTGGTTTTATCGAGGCTCTATCATTGAGGCCAGATCCTTTATCTGCCCTAAGCCGAACTATCCAGTCACATTCCTTGTTCTCTGTGTGCGTCCTGATATCACCGCCTCTTATTGCTGGAACTATAGTTTCAAGTACTCTAAAACAAAAACAGTGCGATCTTCCTGCAAGATTGACGTGTTTCGCTAGGGCATTATAAGGTGAACCCTTCCTTATGTGATAGATGTGTTCCCTCATTCTGTCCCTTAATGATCGGTTGGTTTTCCCAACATAAAAGTGGGAGCAGATCTGACAGGTGGCCAAATATACCACATTAGTGGTCATGCAGTCAGCCTCCACATTTATTTCATGACAAGCGTATCAGGATGTAAAAAGTTGCTGTCTTCATTAATAAATTGACAGAAATTACATCTACCACACGGTTTAGTATGTCCTGCTACTTTGTTTACTGTTCCATACCTAGGATAGCATAGCATCTTTTTAAGATTGTTCTTATTCTTATACAAAAAACTGGGAGTTTCACCAACTATGACTCTTAATTTAGGATCAACATGCATGATCGACCAGTATTTATTGATGATATCTCTAATCTCATTATTATCTGATGAGTAATATGTTGAAAACTTAACATGAGATGACGTGCTCCCTGTTCACCAGGGTGTTGGAACTATGACGTCCAAAATATGGTGTAGCTATGGTGTTACGTAGTCCTAAGGCTCGTTCCAGAGAAGGATCAATTTCATTAATATTGTATCCTCTCTGCAAAAGTCTACTTTTAAGATCCCCTAGTTCAGATACAAAGCCTGCCTCCAAAGGATTTAGCCTTGATGCTCTAATGGCCTGATCTACCATGACATTCCTGAATACAAAAGGAGGGTGCATACTCGATCTCATGAACAGGATATTAACATGACATGGTTTCCTGTACACTCCTGTATTAATAAGACCATTTGGAAGTTTTTCAATATACAAATCCAGGAATTCAATTCTGTTATATGAAAACTGCATTATAAATTTGAGACAATCAATTAGATTATTCATGGTAGTGTGCATTAATTGAAGTTGTTCTAAAGTCCCATTCCATATCACAAACACATCATCGACAAAACATCAATAAAACTTGACGTGTTGTTTAAATAATGTCTCACAAAACAAGATATGCTGTTCCCAATGTGCAAGGAACATGTTGGCATAGCTATTGGCACAGGAAGTGCCCATAGCTACGCCATCTACCTGTTTGTATATGATGTCATTGAAAACAAAGAAATTGTTTTCAAATACTAGTTCCAGGAAGTGTACCAATAAATCAATCTTCACTATGTCGTACTCACTATGTTCCTTAAGATATTCAGAAATAAACGTAAGTCCTAAGGTGTTCGGAATGACCGTAAAGAGTGATTGTATATCAAGGGTCACGAACATATATTCATCAGTGATGCCATTACAGTTAAAACAATCATATAGTTCTATTAAGAACTGTTTGGAGTCCCTCAATACAAACTTATTATTGTTCAGTACTTGCCTCAGATGTTTCTCTATGTATACAGAGATATGCTCAGTGACCCATCCACGGCCAGAGACAATTGGTCTCATGGGTGGGTCACTGGCATTCTTATGTAATTTCGGCAGGCCATGTATAACTGGAATCAAGGGTGTTTTCACTACTGGGTATTCATGTAGATCACGATCAATCAAACCACTCTTATGAATATCTGATAGGATGTTATGTGCATATAAAATAACTTCTTTTACTGCTGATAACTCAGTCTCTTTATAAAATTTATCATGCAGCATACTAGACATAGAATCATAGTAGCGTAGGGTATTCATCACTACAATGCAACCACCTTTGTCAGCAGGTCTAATAATGATTCTATGGTCCTGTTGTAGTCTCTTGAGACTCTGCCTCTCTTGGTATGTTAAATTATCATATTTTCTTGAAATCCTACCTGATTTGGTTCGACTGTAATAGTTGTATATCTCGTCTTCTGTGAGCCTGAAATAGGCTTCAACAAGTGGATGATGTACAGGTGTATACTCACTTAATTTTTTAAACACTAGTGCATCCTTTGAATATGCTGTAGTATCAGAAGCTCAAAAATGGAGTTTCAGCATTACATTCCTGCAATAAAGTTTCAAGTCAATAATTGTATCTGTTAACTTACTGTGTGTTCGACCACTAGAGAATTTAGCTTTTTTCTTTTTCTTCACTTTTATTCATGATATTTCTTATGTAGGTTACATATATATTTTTTATGTCATTTCATTTGGAAATGTAGTTGATTGGGATTTTCTGTATTTTCAGGACAGGCATTGTTTGAGCATTTAACATCTATTTGATTTGTGATTTTATGATGTATATCCAACTTGTTATTCATTCATTATATGTATCCTCATTGTAATTACCTGTTTGACCACTAGAGGTGATCATACAAAAGAATCAGTTTATGTTTTCTTCATTGTAATTACTTGTTTGACCACCAGAGGTGATCATATAAAAGAGCAATTTTAAGTTTTTATTTATTTTAACTTAGATCTGAAGAAGCTGTGTTAACAGTGAAAGCGCTCATCTTTAAGTAAATACTCATTCTTTTTACATAGTTGGTCTTGAGATACTCTTCATTTTTTGGACCTGTTTTGCTCCTACAACTTCCAACTTGATTTAACTTATATAACTGTCTATAATCTATGTGTAACACTTTCCTCCTTATTACTAAACTGCTACCTCACTACCCTTTCTTTTTCTTCATTTACCAGCCTGTGACCCAGTACATCCCTGTACTAAATTACTAGACCTCATCCAACTAGAAGCCTCAACATATTTGTCCGAGCTGGAACCTTATTTATCACCTCCCTGAGAAGCCAGCCCACTACAAGACAGTGAAAGTATGTGTTACAACCGATCCTAGAACTTTGAGCTTATCCTAATGTTTAATGTCACTGCTAGGCTAGACAAGTTTCCCTAGCAGGACTGCCAGCAGCCAGTCTATCAAACCAGTAATTATCTAATCTCTTAAACATTGCCCTAAAACCACCCTCTCTCTCCCTCTCGGGTAGTAATATACCCCGTATCGCCATTGCCAGACTCCCTGCAAGTGTATCTTCAAAGCTGTTTAGTGACTACACACTAACTGGCACCTCTCCTCTAACTATCTGCAATTCTATTCCTGCACTCATCTGCTGTACCAGACCTCTATTTTCCACTCTCTTAGTCATTGCTTCTCCTTAACTCACTCTTTCTCACTCTCATACTGTCTCCTACACTTTTGCTCTATTGCTACCCTTTCTAACCTCCAGCTAGTCTCTCAGTCCTTCTCCCACCCTTTCTCATTTGTGACTTACCTGTTGAACTCACCCACTTAACAGATTGTTCTCCTTGAAACTCTACTCTTTTGTCTGAACCCGCTCCGTTCGCCCTACGGGCTCACTTCACTCCCCTACCCTACCCCCAATTCCCACCCACCCCCAGTGATCCTACATGTATCCCTCCAATAGACACACCCACACCATATATTACACCAATCATATACCTCCCTTCACTTCCACACCCATTCACACCTTATCACTCTTCCACCAATACTTCACCTATCCCCTACCTGTCTAATTAGTCCCTCCCACAAGAACTCCTCCTAACATAGCCCTCTGTACCTCCCTCCAACCTTAAACACTTACTTCTAACACTAGTTCGCATCCCACCTAATCATGCCCTACCTACTACAAATACCATTACTTATCACACTCCTAACAACTCTATCTACTACTTATCTCCTGTCTTCCTATGAAAAACCTCTTACCTACACCCTCCATATTCCATCCAAACACACTTTAACACCTATAATACCAAACCAACCTACCTTTCAAACTAGTACTTCTCAACCTACCTACCTAAGTGCTAAATTTCATAGAATAGTTCGCATTAAATATAACAAACTAAAAACTAAACTAACAATTCACTTTTACTGTAAACCTCTCAGACCAAAATACTTTATATTTCTCCACACATTAAAAGATGGGGACATTCATCCTAATCCCGGCCCAACATCTATCCCTACCACCATAAATAACTCTCAAACCAAATATAACACTGGTCCTCTTATCAACCCACCCAATTCTCTCACCATTGCTCATCTTAACATACGTAGCATTTGCAATAAAATACCACATGTTCATGCCCTCCTTGATGTCCACCAATTTGATATCCTCTGCTTATCAGAAACATGGCTAAAACCCACAATAAAAGATAGTGAAATCTCACACCTCCAGGCTACAGTATTTTACGTGTTGACCGCACATTGAAAAAAGGTGGAGGTATAGCAATTCTCTACAAAGCACACATACAACTTAGTACCATTAATCTTAACCTACCTCTAGACTTCAGCAGTGAAATACTTATCTCAAAACTCCAGCTCAACAGACATAAAACTATAAATATTATATGCATCTATCTCCCCCCCCCCAGGTAACAACATTGGTATACTTGAAAAAATACTCAATGGACTGTCTTCTCAACTCCCACAAGAAACCATAGTCCTAGGAGACGTTAACATTGATTGGAATTCATGTAACAATACAAACCCTTCCAACCACATTACCCTTTATGGTTTCTCACAAGCTATTAATTCACCCACCAAAATCAACAAACTAAATAAAAAAGAAAGCACCTTGGATTGGATACCAATAGCCCTCACCAAACGTATACCGCAGGAACCCTCCCAGATGACCTTAGTGACCACCTGCTAACATATATAATCAGACATAAAACTAACCCAACCTTCCCTATCACTATTAGAACAGTTTGCAGCAAAAAGCATTTTAACCCTGAACAATTCCAAACAGACCTTAAACAATGTAATTGGTCACCTCTAAAATCCCTCCCAATTAACAAAGCAGTTGAATACTTTAACTCTACATTCCTAACAATCCTGGACCACCATGCTCCTATGCGCTGTATTAGAATGAAAGCTAAACCTGCTCCTTGGCTCTCAAACAAAACTAGGCAACTAATCATACAAAGAAACAAATCCTGGGCCAAATGGCGAACTACTAAGAACTCCACGGACCATCTAACCTTTCGACAAGAAAGAAATATCACAAAAAAAGCCATCATACTAGACAAAAAAAATTACTACCTTCACCTACAACAGTCCTCCCTCAAGGAACCTCAAAAATTTTGGTCTACTATTAATAAACTTACTCATCCAGGAGAAACTATTACCCCCAACCCCTTAGGCAGTAACCCTGACAATTTAACTGATATAGCAAATGCCTTTAACCCTTTCTTTACCAATACTATCCAAACTCTTGCCAGCCACCTATCCCCTGATATCACTAATCTACAAACTCCCACCTCCAAGGTTCCCCCAGTATTCAAGTTAGAACCAGTACCCACATCATACATTCGCTCCCTTCTCCAAAAACTAAAACCAACTACCCCCTCAGCTGACAAACTCCCATCAGAATTCCTGCAAATAGCATCTAAAGCCATAGCTTATCCCATCTCCTTACTGATAAATAGAACCCTAAATGAAGGTATAATACCATCCATCTGGAAAATTTCTCACATTATCCCATTACACAAAGGTGGAAACTCTAATGAAATGTCCAACTTTCATCCCATAGCACTGCTCTCCCCTATTGCAAAAATAATGGAAAAATGTGTCCACAAACAGCTTATGAACCACCTTCTCCTTCACAACCTACTGGCAAACTGTCAACACGGATTTAGACCTCTTCACAGCACCTCTACTGCCTTGCTTTCTTTTACAAACTATATCAACGAAAACCGCAATAATAATATCCTCTCCTCTGCAGTCTTCGTAGACTTATCAAAAGCTTTTGACATGGTTAACCACCATATCCTTCTACACATCCTAAAGTCCCACTCACTAAATCCACTATCCATGAACTGGTTCACATCCTACCTAGAAAACAGACAGCAGGCTGTACTCTGGACTCTATCTAATCACCTACCTATCTCATTAGGTGTCCCGCAAGGCTCCATACTAGGCCCTCTCTTGTTTTCCATTTACATCAATGATCTCCACTCAGCCATTCCACTCTTCACATGTATTCAATACGCAGATGATTCTACTATTGTCTGCTCAGCCTCCTCTCTAGACGAACTACAATCCCAAACACAAAAAGCTTTCAATACAGTAGAAAACTGGTTCTCCAACCGCTGCCTCTTACTAAACGCTAAAAAAACTAAACTTTTACTCTTCACACCTACCCAAAGGACTGCCCCCTTACACTTCACTCTCACATCTAATAATGGCACCCTTATTTCCCCTGATCTGACCACTAAACTCTTAGGAGTCACAATTGACAATAACCTCAACTTTGACCCACACATAAATACCACAGTAAAAATAGTCAACAGAAAATTAGGATCCCTCTATAGAATAAAACCATATCTAACACCATTAGCTAAATCCACTATAGCTAGAACTCATTTACTCTCAACCCTTCTTTATGCATCTCCCATCTACACTAACCTCTCCAAAAAGAACCTCAACAAACTAGCTATATCCTATAATAACATTGCCATATTTGCTACTAGCTCCCCTTATAGAACTCATCACTGTCTTAATCTAAAAAAACTAGGCTGGCTTGAACTTCCAAATCTGATACAATTTCATCAACTCTCAATAATTCACAAGGCCCTTAATCAGCCCAACAATACTCCCATACTCTCTAGCTTTATTACACCATATAGTAATCTCAAAAATTTACGATCCTCAAACAAAATCCTTATGAATATAACTAAATCTAAAAACTTAGCAGGTGATTCCTTGTTCTCCAACTCTGTTGGAAAAGTATGGAATCAATTACCACCTGATCTTACATCACAGACCTCTCTCCCACTTTTTAAAACACATCTAAAACACTACTTCAATAACCACTGGTTATGCTCCTGTTGTAACCCTGACTAACAATTTCTTGTCTCTGACCTTCTACCTTCTCTAAATACTAAACTCCTTAAAACACCTTAATATCTTTTTCTCTCATATAAACTATATGTGTACTATCAAACTAAGACCTACTAAGATTTGTTAAAAAAAATTGTTTTTATTCTTCTATATTTTTACATAGAATTTATAATATAACTCTCTGTTATAATTATAGCTGTTTAAACTATTTTTGATGTCGTCATTATTGCTGCATAGGACTGTCTCAATGCTTTTTCTTACATTGTATGTTATTTCCTGGAGCTTTTCTCCCCGGGCCTCTACTGAAAATGGACATATATCCAGTTAGACTAGCCCAGTCAACAAATGTAAAATAAATAAATAAAATAAATTGTTGGACTAAGGCACAATAGAACCTGTGTCACAACAGTACATGGGAAGAAGTTTCTATTTGAGACTTTTAGTTGTTCCAAGAAAAAGAAGAGAATGGAGACTTGTATTGCATCTGTTCACTCCATAAGCCTTTTTGGTGTCCTTGGATCTAAAGGACACCTACCCATTCATTCCAATCTACCCTTCCTTCAGCAAATTTCTGGGGTTTTCAGCTTACTCCTCACTTTTTCAGTTCTCTGCTTTGCCTTTTGGACTTTTTATAGCCTCCAGAGTTTTCACAGTGTGTGAATCCAGTCATAGCTTTCTACAAGACTCAGGGATTCAAATATTCCCTTACACGGATGACGTCTTAATACAGGTATCCTCCCCTTAAACCTTTTTCCTCCAGCTCAACTCAAAGGTTGGGGCTGACTATCAACTTCAAGAAATCCACACTGAAAGCAACCCAAGACCTAGTCTTCTTGGGCTGTGGAGTGGACACAAGTCTTCCTGCTTCTGGACATAGTACACAGTCTCTCCAGTGACTTCCAGTCTATCCCTTCAGACTTTCACTGTAAAAGAAGTCCTCAGGACACTGGGATTCATGACTTAACCATAATTATGGTCCCTTTTGCCAGGATCCATATAAGAAAGATCCAGTGGTACCTGAACTCCATTTGATATCTGCGCTCTCGTTCTCTGGACATGCAGATGATTCTTTCATGCTTAAAGAAAAAAATAATCCAATAGTGGATATCGCAGGTAAGCTTCAACCCAGGCCTACATGTCAAACTACAGATATCACAACAGGAGTTGCACACAGATGCTTTCAGACGGTGCATGGGGGGATGGGCTCCCTGAGAATTCTGGATCAGGTACAACTGAATCTGAGTCAAAGCACATCAGCCCGAAAGAGATGCAGGCACTAATTCTGACCCTGCAGACCTTCTTCCACTCCTGGGCCCCACGACCTTTCAACAGTAGTCTGAGGTTTTACACTCATGTCTGCTATTGTACCCTTGTGTCTGCAGGCTTAGGTCATACTTAGGACTTTCTGGAAAATTTTGGCTTTGGTACCCCAGCTGGATGCCCAGGTTATCTGATGAGATTGCTCAGTAATTTGGAATACTGTGACAGTAATCAGTAGGACATCCATTGTTATGATATGTTTTTTTATAACTATACTTTCCTCTGTATAAAGCCAGTTTTTGTGAATCTTGCTTTGTTTTTGAATTGCCCTTTCATCATGTCATTCATCTCTTTGTTTACTTTTTTTGGCAAAAAATCATGGCAGAACAAGCACTTCACTCCCTGAATGTGCACCATCTGCTCAGAGTTTACCTGAAGTGAGAACATGAAATTAGAAAGACAAAACAGCTAATGCTCATCATTAAATCACTGTTGCAGTACCATGCAGCTATACAGGATGTATCCTGCCATGGATAATATGTTCTGCCAGTATATAAAAGCTTTTAGGTCCCTTCCATATGCACCATACATCTGAGGGACCCTCAAGTGTGTGCTGGTATAAAAGCAGATGTATAGATGCCAAATTTCAGAATTTTCTTACCATGTTTACAGTTTTCTAAGGCTCTGTCTTCACTGCATCTTCAGTATTGTGTCAGTTGGTATGTTTGAAGAGAAATTCTGTGTAATTTTATATGTGTAGGGAAAAAAAGAAACTTTCTGTGTAGGATACAGATTCCGCGTAAAGATAACAACATAGCATGCTTACTCTGTTTAGGAGGGTCTTACAACTTCTGCTTTTGTAGCATTTGTCAGTCATTTACTCCCAGAATCATAAGAAGTTTGCTTAGTAGCTTCAGTATACATCTCAAGAAGCAACAGCTCAAAGCCCTTGTGCAAACAGGATCTACAACAGGTGCTCGCATGCTAGCATCTAGCGGTACACATTCTTGCTGCAACTTGCTATAAAAAGCAGCTTTTCTAACACCCACTAGCCTGACTTCTCGTTTCTACATAGCCTTACCAGCAACCCGATCCTATAAACTGCACAGCCCTACCAGAAGCTAAACCCTAAATCTAAAATTCCTACCCAGTTCCCAACATGATTACTTGGTCCCTTGTACTAAGCCTCCACTCCCAATCTGTAACCTTGAAGTCCCCAATCACTCCCTAAAACTAAAACTCCAACCCCTGCCAAACCTAAATTCCCCAGTTGCTTTCTAACCCTAAAACTCCCCACCTACTCCCTAAACCTAAATTCCCAGATTGCTCCCTAAGTCTAAAACTCCCTTCCCACTCCCTAAATCTAAAACTCCAACCCCTCTTCCTAAATGTAAATTTCTAGTTTGCTCTCTAGCCCTAAAACTCCATCCCTTCTTCTCTAATCCTAAACCTCCTCCTGCTAACTCCCTACAACTGCTTGCCTTGAACTCGCATTTGAGTTTGGCCATCAGCCCCAGCCTAGCAAAGCTACAAGGCCCTTGAGTCCCTGACTTCATGACTGGTTTTCAAGTGCTTGGGACTCAAGCACCTGTAATGAATCTGTGCAGACATCCATGTCTCAGACCCAAGTACCTCTGGTGTCTACCTTCCGACAACCAAAAAAAGGTAAACTGTAAAAGAAGCTTCTGATACAGCTTTGCCCCTCAGTCTGTCTTCCCTGGCCCCAAGTAGGTAACTCCACTGTGGCCATTTCCAAGCCCTTGGACTGTCCATCACTTTCTTTCATTCCCCTCTGATGTTGCTCCTAAGAATGCCACTAAGGGTCAGGAGCCTAGCGTTCCCTCAAAGTCTGGACACATGCCTGTGGCAGAGAAGGTAGAATCTCTTTTGGTAAATCTGGAAAGGCCTGAAGGTTCCTATCAGGTGCTGGTGAGGGAAGAGGTACTGGGTTCTCTGACAGAAGTTCCTGTTATTTGATTTGTCTAGGACCGCGAATTTAGAGACTCTCAAAAATTAAAGCATATTTCTCCTCCTCCCACCATATCTGTCAAAGAAGCTAAGGAGGAAAGGTACAGCTTTACCATGGAGCTTCTTGAAGCTTTTCAGTCTTTGCAGTCTGCTAACCAGTCTCTTCTCATTTAAAACGGAAAAGGTCTCCCTCCTCATCTCAAAATGATTCATAGCCTAATGTCAAAGAAATAGGGTTGCATTCTGCTTCTCAGATCTCCTGACTGTTTGAAATCTGAATCTGAGGAGAATGTGTCATGCCATTCCCCAGCATAAGAGTTGTTGTCCTCTGACACCGTAGATAAACCTCCGGCTGTCCCCCTGGTAACTGGTGCACTAAAGGATGCTTTTAATGCTGCCTTTGCTTCTCCAGACAGTCAGCTTCTAGCACCCAAAAAGCCAGATAGACTATTCAAAATATCCATACATACATACACTTTACAAAATATCCCATTCATATAAATTCCTTTTTTCCATAACCAATTGGCTGACTTAACTGTTAGTTCTTTAGCAAAGTACACTTGCTTCAAACATTTTACTACTAATAACCCTGTACCATCAGACAGATGGAAAGGCTTTTGATAGTTATGGGGGAAAAAGTTTATACATCTTCAATCCTGTGAACTGTCAAGCTCATATGGCTATATTTTTGCTGGCAGCCTTCTCTGATATAAATAAAATGATTATTGAGCTTTTTTGTTTCAGGTGATAAGATTGCCATTGCTTAGTATGGTCTCCTCTATATCTTAAATAACGAAGCATTCCTTAAAATACTGTTATGTCATGTCTGATGCAGTATCTCAGACAACAGCAACTGGATCAATCATGCACAGGTGTGCTTGGCTTAGGACACAGAATATTCCTGAAGATGTTAAAGCACAGATGTTAAGTTGTCAATCTTGCCTTCATTCTTGCTGGATGGGTTCGGAGCCGATCCTCGGATCCGACTCGGCCACTTACTAAAGCTCGAGAGCTTATTTTACCGGCTCGAGGCAACCCTATATCCCATGATGCTAGGCGATAACTCCCCAGATCTCGTTTGCCGCTTTCGCTTGCGAGGTGCGTTTTTTTACCGGCTCCTGGTAAGTCTTAATATATGTAGTCTTCAGTCACCTTTTTGAGTTAATTTTTCACCTAGTTGTTTCTTTTCAATAGTTAGCAACTACCTTTAACTCTATTACTGTTTTATGCCTTCCCTTTTTATCCCTTATATTCCTCCCCCTCTACTCTTAGGTTAGGCCTTAAGCCTGCCCCTTTCCTAATTTTTCTTAGGGATCCTGTGGAGTGTTTGGGTGTGTCAGTATCCCTATTAACATTTTTATTGTTAATTTATAGTTTTTTGAGAGTGTGTGTGTGTGTGTTTTTTCTCTTACCTTTGTGAACCCTCGACACTGTTATGTCGAAGGAACCAAAGGAAACTAAGGTCTCAGGCTTTAAGAAGTGTGACTCGTGCTGTCAGAAAATGTCTCTGACAGACGGTCACACTTCTTGTGTTTACTGCCTGGGACCCCTGCACCTGCAGGACTCTTGTTCAGTATGTCATGCATTCAGTCCAAGAGTCCTGCAAGAGCGCAGGAACAAACTTATACTGAGGGGCTTGTTAAAGCCCGAGGGCTCCCTGACTAAGTCTGCGTCGGGGAGGCCCTCGAAATCAGCAAAACCGTCGGCTCCAAGTACTAAGCCTTCGGCCGCTGGCTCCTTGTCTGTGCCTAGATCGGCTCCAGCTGGAGCTGATCCCTTTGAGTCACAGGTTCCGGTCTCGGCACCACTCGGTGCCGATACCTCTGAGCCCATGCTTTCACTGTCGGCTCCGGCTGGAGCCGACGTGTCCTCGGCTCCATTGGCTCCATCTAAGAAGAGGTCAAGATCCCCTTCATTGGAGTCCATCCATTCGGCTCCGAGGTCTCCCCTGCTCTCGGAGCGGAGCCATCGGAGCCGATCTTCTCGGTCATCCATACTTTCAGATCACGACCTTGAGAGAGTGGTAAGTAGGCTTTTAAAGTCTCAGGCATTGGCCCAGATGATCTCTAGCCTGTCTCATCAGACGGTAGCTATTACGAATCCACCTAATTTTCCTCCTTCGACTCTCCCTCAGAGTTCGGAGGCGGAGCTCCTCAGAGCCGTGACTGTTGTGGCGTCGGAGCCGATACCCCCCCCTTCGGCTCCTTCGTCTTCCGCTCCGATCTCCTCCTTGATACCTTCATTGGACGGATCCGGGCGCTTGATCTCTCTTGTCGGCTCCGAGGGGGCGAGTGGCATCGGACCATTGTCCGTCCCCGTTCTCCCTCTCGGAGCGTCGGCGCTGGTGAGCTCGGGCCCGACATCGGCCTCGGAGCCTTCCCTGTCGGTGCGGCCTGGGGTTCCTACCTCTTCGGAGCGAGGGCCCTCTGGCCTTTCTGATAGGGGAGCCTTCGAGGTGATGAGGAGCATACTAGCCCCAGGGCATAGTCAACGGACAGCTCCATCAGCTCCTCCCACTACAGTGCCTGCTGATGTCTCTTCCCACTCTGTTGCTCCCGGACCCAGAGATCTAATGCCTCAGGTTTCCCCACTGGGAATTTCTTCCTCTTCCGAGGCTTCTCCTGACCTGTCAGCGGAGCCTCCGCGTAAGAGGACATGTAAGAGGAAGCATGTAGACTCCCCTGAGTCCATTACATCTGACACCGACTTGGATAAGTCGGAGGGATCCCCAAAGTCCCCCTCTGAGGATGTCTCTTTCTCAGACATCCTAGAAATCCTGAAGCAGAGGGGGAACTGGTCTTCCCTTAATCCTTCTGAGGATGAGTCGGTGTACCTGGAGGCGTTTGGTTCTCAACCCTCCACCTCCTGGGTGTCTCCGCCTTTCGACCCCCTTATGGAAGTAGTGGCTCTGAAGGCATGGTCGGCCCCGGATTCGGTGGAACCCACCCCTCGGAGGCCATCTAAATTCATCACAGCACCAGTTGACAAGCAATTCCTAACAAAAGGGGTACCGGCGGATGCCATGGTGGTGGCTGCAGCCACCAAGAAGGAACTAGCTGATCCTTCAGTACCTATCCATCCTCCTAATAAGGATTCTAGGACCATGGATAGGTACGGTAAGCGGATGTTTTCTTCAGCGACCTTTGCCATGCGGTTGCTGAATTACTTGTGTCACTTCACCCGCCTTCAGAGAGATATTCTCAAAGAGTTGGGAGAAGTCTTACAGGATCCATCAGCTGCTGGGTCCCAGCATAAAATAAACTCACAGCTTGGAACCCTGAACTTGATTGTTAACTCCTCCATGTGTCTAATTTCATATGCAGCCGATGGAGCGAGTAGGGCTGCAGGCACAGGAGTGGCCTTAAGGCGTCATGCCTGGATGTGGCTGTGTAATTTCGTGGACCCTTTCAAGGCGTCCTTCACAAATTCCCCTATTGATGGTTCGGCTTTTTTCGGACCTCAAGTGAAAGACACCGTGACCAGATGCGAACAAGATGGCAAGACTCTTTCTGCCGTGGCAGTCCATTTCTCCACCCCTTCAAGACCATACCCTAAGGGTCAGAAGGGTGGGAAAATGTGGTTCTGCAAATCTCAAGGAGTCATGCCTGATGCAAGAGGTCAGTTTACCCCCAGAGGCAGAGGGGGTAACAACAACAGACGCCGCCCTAGGGGCAGAGGGGGTCTGCAGAACCAGGATAGCAGGGGAGCCTCTCTCTGACAAACCCTTCCAGCATCCCTGAGATGTTGCCCGATTGTCCACCTTCGGAGGCAGTCGGGGGAAGATTGTCACTGTACCCAGTAGCCTGGCTTTCCCTTACTCAAGACAAATGGGTACAGTCGATCATATCCGAGGGTTACAAAATTCCCTTTATCCAAACCCCAATTCAGCAAAAGGGAACCCTTCCAGACGTTCCACCCAGTCTAAGGGAACTAGCAGTATCAGAAATATCAAAACTGCTAGCAAAAAGAGCCATCCAGCCAGTCCCAGCAGACCAACTAGGATCCAGAATCTACTGAAGGTTCTTTTTGGTACCGAAAAAGACAGGGGACTGGAAACCAATATTAGATCTCAGCAAACTAAACAAGTTTGTAAAGAGAACAAGATTCCGGATGGTCACGCTACAGTCCATTCTGCTCTTTCTGGGCAAGGACAATTGGATGTGCTCCGTGGACCTTCAGGATGCGTACTATCACATCAAAATTCACAGGCGCTCCAGAAGGTTTCTCCGTTTTCGGCTGGGGGCCAGTCTCTACTAATTCAGAGCCCTGCCCTTTGGTCTCACTACAGCCCCCAGAGTGTTCACCAAATGTATGGCAGCGGTTACGGCTCACCTGAGACGGCAAGGATTCCAGGTGTTTCCATATCTAGACGACTGGCTCCTCACTGCCACCACTAGGCATCAACTTCTCCAAGCCAGAGCTTACACCATTCACATTTGCAGAGGGCTAGGAATCTCTATAAATTTTGAAAAGTCTGCCTTGTCGCCTTGTCAGTCTATTACCTTTATAGGCGCCAACTTGAACACTGTACAACTTTCAGCAAAGTTAATAGATCAAAGGGTCTTAGATATTCAAAACCATGTCCATGTTCTTCTTCAGAGCGACAAAATTCAGGCCAAGTATGTCCTGAAAGTATTGGGTCTTATGGCGGCTGCCATAACACTTCTTCCCCTAGCACGTTTTTACATGCATCTTCTACAGTGGATGCTTTTCACCCAATGGTCTTTTCAGCAACTCCGCATGCACCACAAGATCATGATAACTCAAACTTGCAAAAGTTATCTTTCCTGGTGGATATTGTCCCCTCAAGTCCATCAGGGCAGACCCTTTGTTCCTCCTCCCCCGGTCGCCACGGTGACATCGGACGCCTCCCTGATCGGGTGGGGGGGGCATTTTCAGGGCAGGATGGTCCATGGCACTTGGCAACCTTTCGAGCGCCACCTGCACATAAATGTCCTAGAGATGAGAGCAGTGCTTTTAACTTTGCAAGCTCTCCACCACTCTATTGCAATCCAAACGGACAATATGTCTGTAGTGTGGTATATCAACAAGCAAGGCGGAACCAAGTCCTATCCCCTGTGTCGAGAGGCAGTCAGACTTTGGCAATGGGTGATCTCCTCTCAGCGGTTTCTGATAGCAAAGCATACCCCCGGGAAGTCCAACATCATAGCGGACAGGTTGAGCAGAGCTATACTCATGCCACACGAGTGGTCTCTCAAACAATGGGTAGCGGAAGAGATTTTTCAGAAGTGGAGCCTTCCTTGCTGCGATCTTTTTGCTACACCCCAAACAGCAAATGCCCCGACTTCTTCACCCTCTTCCCCCTTCCAGGCCATCCCCTCAGAGACACTCAAGTCCAAGATTGGCCTCGGGGACTTCCCTATGCCTTTCCTCTAATCCCACAAGTAATTCAGAAAGCAACCACCTTGAGAGCCAAGTTGATTCTCATTGCCCCTTATTGTCCTCTACAGATATGGTTTCCGTTCCTACATCATTATCTTTTGGTACAGCCTTGGCATCTGGATCCAGCTCCAGATCTGTTGACCCATCAGTCGGGGCAGCTGCACCAATCCCTACATTCTCTCAACCTCACTGCTTGGTTGCTCCACTTCCGTCCTTAGCCAGGCTTCCTATGATTTCTAATCCCGTCCGGGATATCATAGTAGCTTCCCTTAAATCTTCCACCAGAAGGATTTACACTAGTAAATGGAAACATTTCTCCTTCTGGGCAAAGGCAAGGAATATAGATCCCTTTACTGCCCCAATTCATTTGGTCTTAGACTTCCTAGCCAAAAATTTTCATTCAGGGTCTTCTGCCTCTACAGTAAAGGTTCAGTTGGCAGCCATATCGAATTTTCATACAGGCTTATCGGACCACATCATCATGTCCAGTAAGCTTTGCAAAGCCTTCCTTAAAGGTGTATATTTACTTAAGCCTCCGATCAAAGACCCTCCACCTCAGTGGGATCTTAATTTAGTCTTAACATCCTTGATTCTCCCCCCCTTTGAACCTGCGATCTCCTGTTCATTGAAATTTCTTTCCTGGAAGACACACTTCCTAGTCGCCATTACTTCTGCTAGGAGAGTATCAGAGCTTCACATCCTCTGCATTCGTCCTCCCTACTTAATCTTCCATAAAGACAGAGTTTCTCTAAAGACTAATCCATCCTTCTTACCCAAGGTGGCTTCGCAGACAAATTTAAATCAATCAATTGATCTCCCAGTTTTTTTCCCAAACTATACTAATAGAGCGGAGCAAAAGCTACATTATCTAGATGTTCACC
Source organism: Protopterus annectens (assembly GCF_019279795.1). Lineage (NCBI taxonomy): Eukaryota > Metazoa > Chordata > Ceratodontiformes > Protopteridae > Protopterus > Protopterus annectens. The sequence continues at coordinate 528,332,781 of NC_056738.1, read as the reverse complement.
GCCAGCTCCGATACTATTTGGATAGAACCAAACAAATAAGGAAGTCTGATCAACTGTTTTTATCGTACGCAGAAAATAAGAAAGGCCTTCCTGTTTCCAAGGTAACCCTATCTAGGTGGCTGTCTTCTGTGATTACATCTATTTATCAACTCAGAGGCAGGGAATTAACTTCAAAGCCAAAAGCCCATTCAACTAGAGCACTAGCTACATCTACAGCTTTTCAAGCTAGACTACCAATAGACACTATCTGTGCGGCAGCCACATGGGCCTCTCCTCATACCTTTGTTTCGCATTACAAATTGGACATGGCCTCCAGGGACAGAGCAACATTTGGTTCCACCATTCTTAAGAGTCTGTTCCAATGAGCCACCCAGGATGAAGGTGCTAGGGACGTGGTCCCATCCAGCAAGAATGAAGGCGAGATTGACAACTTAACATTGAGAAGTTATGTACCTACCATAACATTCCATGTTAGTTGTCTTCTCTCGCCTTCTTTCTTGCATCCCACCCACCATCCCCCTAGTCTGGACAGACCGAGAAGATCTTCCCTTCCTTGAAGGGTCCTTTTATTCCCTTGTTCACCATCTAGGTGTCCTAGGATATATATAGTGTCGATAATTATCTTTGGGGGTTTTTATCCCTCTTCCTCCTCCTTCCAGTTGGAGGATTTTGTTTTATTGGCCTATGCTAGGTTTTTCAGCTTCCAAACGAGATCTGGGGAGTTATCGCCTAGCATCATGGGATATAGGGTTGCCTCGAGCCGATAAAATAAGCTCTCGAGCTTTAGTAAGTGGCTGAGTCGGAGCCGAGGATCAGCTCCGAACCCATCCAGCAAGAAAGAAGGCGAGAGAAGACAACTAACATGGAACGTTATGGTAGGTACATAACTTCTCATTATGTAATGTCCCACTGGATAAAGAGATGTTATTTGCTAATTCTTTGGTACATATTTATCAGGAGTTTTAAAAAGATTTGATGAGAGGAAAAAAATAAATTGATCCAAGGAGTAAAGCAGATTTTTCAGTCTCCTGTCTTTTGTGTAACTACCCATCTAGTCTGGAACCATTTTTTTTCAATCTGCTACTAATCCATGACCATTTTTAGGAAGCCCTTTCAACAATCCTAGCAGACGTCTGGGCAGCAATAGTACAAGGAAACAAGTCAGCGAGATTAAAAGAAAAAAATAAAGTATTGCTGAAGATTAGTCACAAAGTAAGGAAAATGCTTGACTATATTTCTCTTCCTCCCCCTCTCCTCCCCATCCCTGTCATCCTACCAATCTGACAAGCAATCTCCCTCTCTGTTTACCTTTGAACCAGTTTATTAAGCTCAGTTGAAATTCTTGACTTAGAAAGCTGTTCTACTGACTGTTCTGACATCAGCTAGGTGAGTATTTGAGTTGCAAACACCATTGGTGAACCAAATCTTCCTCATATTTCATGTAGTAGCATAATTTTAAGAACTAATCTTTCCATTATGTCTAAAGTGGTCTCAGAATTTACTTTGAATGAATGCATTCATCTCCACGTGTTCTTTCCTGAACCCAAAAATGTGTGCTTGTGTGGTTAGGCATCTTATATTCCCTGGATGCCTACAGAAAACGTATATACTATATTGGCAGAACAAAAGACTTTAGGTTGCATTTCAGCATTTTCTGTCTCTCTTGAAGGGAAAAAAAGGACAACCAGTGTCAAAACAGACCGTTTCTAAATTGTTATCCCATTCTAATCCATTTTTTTGTTATTAAAATCACATGAAGTCCCTTTCCCAGAGGGCTAAGGTTCACTCTACCAGAGCCCATTCTACTTAAAGGCTTTTTGGAAAAGGTTAACTCTAGATATATTCTAGAGTCAACTACTTGGTTGTCAATTCACACCTTTACCAAACATGTAAATACTGATTCATTTTCCAGGGCCAGAATGGGATTTATCAAATCAGTACTCCAAAAGCTCCTGGATTCTAATATTTCATCCTTCTCCCTGTCTGTCTAAGTTTTGACAGTTGTCTCATATAGCTGTATGCTACTGCAGCAGTGATTCTAATGGTGAACATAGTGCAGTGGTGTAAGTGGACTTACCATAGCCATAGATGTTCAAATAGATCACTTTTCCAGTACTGCAACCCTCCCTCCTTCCATCCCTTTCTTTCTGAATATATCTTTGTGACCCTGGTGGGTTACCCTTTATTCCTTGTCCTTCTTTTCTCTAATTAATACATTTTCAGACAACCTCCCTCTTTCTGTGATGTAAGAAAGCTCTGAATTTTGGCACCTGTACATCTTCTTTTATATGAGCATCCCCTTAGGCATATTGAGAAATACAGTGAGCATGGAAGGAACTCGGACACTTTTCAGTACTGGCCAGGTGTCTGGTCCTTGGCAGGATATGTCCTGTACAGATAAATGCTACTGCAGTAGTGATGTGTTTGACCATCTAAAGGCCGCTTACATATTGTTTTTTTTTCCTTTGCTTTGCTGAAGGAAGAACTGGCAGTTGCCAAGTAAAGCCTTTCTAAGTAACTTCAGTGCATTTTTTAACCATCAGGTGGAAGGTTACCCACAAAAATTATTTGATCAAAACAAAACATAGTCTGTTACAAACTGTGCCTGCTTCCATTTCTTGCTTCAAGAATGTCTACATTGCAAGTATCTTTACTGCAGTAACTTTTGGTCATTGATACTCGACTCTAGGAATAGGTCTTCCTTTTATACTTTAGGATAGGACTTGTATTTTTGAACCCTTGACCTTGGGCTTTCCCCTCCTCCTCCTCCTCCTTCAACAATGATGGACGGATGCTTGGAATTCACTCAGTATTAATACCCATCAAGGATGGTTCCCGAATATCAGATAAAACAGAGAGGTTCTTAGCATATCAGTTCGTCCTTGAGGAATTCATCCTTGATGGGTTACTAATACCCTCCTGCTGTAACTCAGTACTTTCACAGATCTTCAATCTAGCCAGTCTGCTTTTGGAATTTGTTATAATTCAGGCAAGTGTATGCTTGCAAATTACTTTTTATATGTGTGTATGTCATATGTTTTTTGTTTCTTGTTTTGCAGGAAGTGTGCTTGCTAGTGGCTGGGGGTGAACCGGTGGGCTTAGGAGATAATTGCAATTATGAATTTGGTGTGCAGAATTTCAGTATGTGCAGGTAATAAATGTGTGTACCCCTCAGCATAGAAGCTTCAAAGAAAAATGCTGGACTGTTATTGGTAAAAATAATAAACCCAGTCATAGCACCCTTCTGAGAGGGTCCCCTTATAGAGCAACTGATATAGTAAGAAAATATTGTTTCTTTACAGGTCATGTTTGCGTTGTTATAGATTATCATGTAATAAATGTTTTTTTTTCTTTTTATTAGCTGTGGAGGACACTTGAATCCTTATGGAAAGCAGCATGGTGGTCCTCGGGATGCTGACAGGGTAAGCTCTACTGTAGCTCTAATCTTATTCCTTTCTTATGTTTTAACATGTTTTAGAACTTTACCACTGCTCAGGCTAAGAGAAGGTTGGTACTGTGGAGATCCTTGTTAATCACAGGTGTACCTGTCACTGTATTCCTACTCGTTGCTGCTGACTTTCTAGTCATGTCTCATTCAACTGCAAGAATTTCAAAGCATTCCTGGCTTTCCTTTTTAAGGATTGTGCTCTACTCCTAGCTTTCTAAATCAGAATGCTTAGATTTCAGACTGTAGACACACTTTAAACTAGTTGACCTTGCTGCTTTGAAAAGTGCAGATTTGTTTCAGAAGCCATCTTCTCATTAGGCTTTTATTTGGTCCATTTTACAAAACAGTCATTTATTTTTTTACTTTTTTTCTTTGCTAAATTCTAGCTTAGCTACTTTCTTCAAGCAGCATTAATATATTTGTTTCTTTAATATGGGTAAGAAACGTGATTGCGGAAAAGATATTTCTTTGTCAGGCAAGAATGAAATACCTAAACAATTGCATTCTAGTGTCCTTGTGGCTGTCAGATTACCAGCCAAGTTCCACACTGGCATTATCTCTAGTTTTTGGGAAGAAGGGAGCAACCTTTAGCCTACTTTATGTTCCAAAACAGTGACTGTCAAGGGCTTTTATTGCAGGAAATGTAAGAAAGTTCTTCTTTTAGAGGCAGGCATAGGTTCAAGACCAGACATTTGGAAATCAAGTCTAGGCCTGGTGTTCCTACAGGTAAGTCTGGTGTTCACCTAACCCCCATTTTCCCTTGGTCAGAAGGGAGCTCAAACCCTCACTATCTTCCACTTCAAAGGAAAATAAGGTGAGTAGAGAAGGCATGGTCCTAGCTGCCATCTCTTAAAGGTGCATCCTAGGTGTTCTTGCATTGCCTTGCCTTTGCATGATTACTCAAAAAAAAAAATAAAACACTTGGATTCTCAAAATGTAATAGTAACTTTTCTTGTGTTTTGTACTGTCATAAATTGTACTTTGATATATGCTTTTTGTACTGTTGATGTAACATATTTTGTGCTATTATAAATTGTACTTTGATATGTATACATTGTTATTACTGTGGATCAAATTACTGTGGAGCTTTCCTCCCTGGGCCTCTGCTAAAAAACAGACATTTTTGTCCGGCCAGACTTTCCCGTAAACAAATGTAAAATAAATAAATAAATTATCTGGAGCCTGAATATGACTAGCCTCATCCCAGAAAGCAGTCTCTTCATTTGTCCAGTCAGAAATCAGTGGTATTCAGGACTAAGGACTGTCCTCTTGTTCTGGCTTCCAGGCCCATTTAAGAAGAGTTCATTGGTTTGTGCATCATAGGGCTTGCTTCTCAAAGGTGTACGCATCAAGGCAATATTTGATGTCTGGCAGGAGTTTGAATCACAGGTTTGGACTGCGTCTTTAGGAAGTTCAGACTGAAGCCCACTTCAGGCCTAGTGCTGGCCTTTCCCCAAAATTTAGCATCCTTGGTTGTATTTGATCAAATGCCCTGACATCTGGTGCCTTTCCTTCACACACTCAACTTCGCCTAATGTTGCACTCATGCTTACTGCCATGTAGATATAAGCAGTGTATGGTATTTCAAGCTTAAAAGGAACTGGTTAGTCTCCTTCAGTCCATGTTTTGTTCCATCAAAATGTTTGGAAGATTTGTTCGGAAGAAGCCTTAGGAGACATGGTTTATCCCAGTCATTGAGGCAGTTAATAAGGATGTTGTTAATGCAGCCTTTAAGCACCCTTACTTTGTCTCTTTAGTCTCCTAGAATGTGAGATGGATGCCTTTTTCATGCCCCTACACAAATAGGTAAAGTAACATCTTTTCATTAGCTTTCTTTGTGATGCCTTTCATCCAGCAAAGGTCCCAGACAAGGAGTCTAGGGCTTTGAAAAGGTGTGGCAAGAGAATTTTGTATACTGCTACGTTGGGACTATGTACCCGCATTTGTTCATCTCCCATGACTCACTTCCAGCTCTGTGTAGTGAGGAAGCAATGGTTAGGCTTGAGGGCCTCCTTGCATCTGCTCCTGGAGGATTTTCTTGAGACTGCAAGTATGTCATCAGTAGTGAGTTACTTACTATAAATTTGATGGTGCTGTTACTTTGATTAAGCACATGCTGAAGTGGGTGCTTTTGCAGGCTGGCATGTCCAGAATTGTTCCGTTTGAAGGAAGAGCTCAGAAACAAGATCCTGGATGTTTCTGTTTCTAGCCAACTACTCAGGACCTGTTTGATGACTTCCTTAAGATGAGAGCAGAGCCTCACTTCTTTGGAGGGCTTTTATATCCCACCTTTTTTTGACTTCCTTTCCTTTGACTTTTACATTTGCTCATCTCCAGCAGAAGAAGAGGTGTCCTTGCCATGCAAGGAAGACCCTGAAGCATTACACAGACTTGACCTCTCCATTGACAGCTAAATTGCCCACACTGAGGACCAAGCAAGTTGCACTGCCAATGTCCTAATTCCAGCCTGGGACTCCATATAGTGAAGCAGTTGTCCATGTTCATGTCACCATAGAGATTCATCACAAAAGATCCACACACTGATACATGCTGAAGTTCAGTGTCCTTCCCAGGAAAGAGCTGTAGTGATGGGAGTAGTCCATCTAAATATAGTTCTTGGTACAGGACCATACTTAGTTACTCAAAGGACTGTAGTGGCTGTCCTGTTATTAGAGGAGGGGCAAAAATTCTGCTCTTTCCTCTTTCTAGTGCTGGAGGGAATTGATGATTTCTGCCCCATTGTGAATCTCCACAGCTTTACCTAACATATCTTTTGCACTGGTTTCAGATTGTGACCCTACAGGGTGTTTTGAGGATATTACTAACGGAAAATGTTTTGGGGACATTAGCATTTGAGGTCCACAAAGGAGATTCTTTTTAGGTGGGCATCATTTCTAGAACAAAATATTATTTCAGTGTCCGGACTCTTTATAAAAGTGTTGGTGGCCATCACCTTGCAGGAGATAGGTATCTTAAAGCTTTCTTAACTTGATAGCTGACTGTTGATGGCCCTATCTGAATGCACATCGCAAGCAGCCCCATTGTTGGCACTTATGTGGTTGTAGTCCCTAATGATGACCATAATTCGAAAGATCGTCTCCCTTTAGTTCTGCCAGTGTAAGATTTAATGGACATGGAGCTGTATAGGCTAATAGGTATGAACTAGGCTAGGTGCCCTTGCAGGCCATTTTCAGCCTAACCAGTTTCCCTTTTTTCACTCTTATTAACCTCTCCCTTTTGATTCGAGATTGGCATTACCAATCCCATTGTCGATAATTATATATTATTCCTAATGAGAATACAGTAAACTCTCAGTTAACTGGAACTCAAGCAACCGGCAATAAAAATCGAAGAAATACAGTACAATTTTCATGTGTTGCACTTTCTGTTTTCCCTTTGCAGAAACATACCTAATATTTTTAGAGTTTTAAAAAGGAAGATAGGAATAAATTCCCTCTCTTCCCAACCTGAGAAAAAGCCAAACCAAACAAATAGTATAAGGTACAGTATTAGTCAGGCCTGTTTTTAATAGTAACTCTCAAGCAACCCGGAACTACAGTTATCCGGTATCTACTAATCCCCATGGTTGCTGGGTAACTTGAGAGTTTACTGTAACTGGGATCAAACCATAGATAATTTGAGGGAACCCATGCATGTGATGAAGCATTTAGAAGCTGCCTCTGTCCATTAGTAGCACTGGGATATTCCTGGGATAAGTTTTCTGTTTCCCATCCATAGGTCTAAGTTGTGCTTGAATATGGATAGGAATGAATTTTGTTTTATGTAGATAGGCAGTCTGTTCCATAGCAGCGGTATCCTCCGCAAGACACAGCTGTTTATCCAAACCATTTTGTTGATGTTGCAGAAAAGGTTTAGATCCTTAGACTGGGAACTTCTGATGCTGTTTAACTTGATGGTGCGCAGTAGCTTCCTCAGTAATGGGTCAGAGCATGCCTTGTGTGCCAGACACAGGACACTTCTTAGCAGTCTGTAGGATATTGAGTATAGTGACAGGACTTTGAGTCAGCCTACATAGGACATGCTGTTTAGGCTTTGTATCCTTTTAGTAAGATATCCCTGTGGGAGTTCTAGTTGTTGCATGTGTGTGGACAGATGCATGTCAAAGAGGGCATTATTATATTCAGTGATTGGCCCAATGAGAGCAGAGTAAAGAAGGACAATAAAATCTCTAGATATAGACAGTCTCTTTGTTTATAAACTGTGCAATGTAGGATTTTCTTACAGCAGTGGACACGTGTTGGTCAAAAGTAAGGTTAATGTCCACATAAGTTCCTAAATCTAGAACAGCTGGGTCAACTCCAGGGGTGTATTGTCAGTGTGGTAGTTTCTTGGAGTAGATGACTTCCCAAAGGATACAGTAATGCATTTTTGGCATTTAATTTAAGTCCATGATTTGGACACCAGTTATTTATTTGAGACAAACCTTCCTACAGGATGGTTAAGCCATTTGGGGACTTAATGACTGCTGTAAGCTTGCAGTCATCTGCAAACTTAGTCAGCCAGAGCTCTTTTGTGTTCGCTTTTACTTCAGAAAAGTGGATGCCAAACTGCAGAGGTCCCAGCACAGAACCTTGGGGGACTCCACTGGTGACTGGACTCTTTTGGGGGGGGTAAGTTCACCTTTTTTTGATTATCTGCATCCTATCTCTGAGTAATTTGTCAATCCTGCGGGTGACACAGGGGTTTATTCCCAGTTTAAGTAACTTTTCTACTGTGCCAGAGTTTAGTTTCAACATGCATGAGAGTGAAAAGAATACAAGACCAGAAGCAACAGAAAAAATAATGAAGGTTGATGTGGGAATTCTGAAAGACTCCTGTTCCTCAGTAAATGTGAAATTAACATAGTATAATTTCTTTCTTGCACAATTTCACAATAGGTAAGCACTTTTGTACATGCCAGTACTGGTTCAGACATTTAAGTGGATCATTGTATAGACAAACTGCAGATAGTATTGTGTTGGGACTTGAAGGTAAGAAATCACAAGGTTACTGCAGGTTTAACAAAGTTGGTACATGTGCATTTGAAAATTGTATAACTTGTACATATATTTAAGTCAGACACTTTTGTTCATCTCATGATTACAAACATATTTTTGTACGCCTTGTTTAGACTGTAATAGAATTTTTTGTGTGTATATAGTTGTATGTAACTAGTGGGGAGCAGTGTGTATGAGAAAAGCAATTCAGGGTTTGCTAATGTAGATTATGCTTTGTACAGATCCACTACTGTCATAAGCCAGTGTGTTTTAAGTTTCATTTATTAGATAGAACTCTAAAACTGTTATGGTGATGTTAACAACTATACTGACCTGAAGGAAAGTAAGCAGCTGATGCTGTTTTGTGCAAAGTGCCAACTGTGTTGACTGATGTATTTCAGTTAAAACTTTATTGAAAAATATGAGGTATCATTATATCATATATTGGGTCTTTTTGGTGGTTTTGAAGTACTGGCTTCTACAAAAGCACTTACTTTGAAATTTTGCACCAAACTTTTGTCTTTATTAAATATATTTATGTACTTGAGTCACAGTACACAAGTGTATAACTATATATTCTCCATCAGTACACAACAAATGACACTTTTTAGAAAATTAAAGTCAGAGCCACAGAAGACAAGTGCCATGATATATGCATGCAATTTAGGGATAACATTGCACATGAAAAATTGCTTTGAGACAGAAGGAAAAGAAATTGATAGGATAACAAAGGCAAAAACTCTCTGTGTACTAAATTAGACAGGATGCTACCTTTTAGACTGTCTGTCTGCAAGGTCACTAGTTGTGATAAAGATATTGAAATAAGAACGTGGTGACACAAACAAGGGCGACAGACTTGGCATTTTATTGAGTGTACTGATTTATCTGAAGGGTATAGGATAGCTGAAGAACTATCAATCTATGCAGCACACAGATCCAGTTGCCCAACCACATGGAGAAATATTATTCCATCTCAGAAAGAGCTAGAAAGATGGACATCACTAAAAAGGTGACAAGACCAACACCATTAGTCTTACCCATCTTTATACCTTCCAACAAGGATAGCATGTAAAGGTGTGCAGAGAGAGAGAACAAACCATAAGAGTTAGGGATTCAAGTGAACTTAACCGATTAAAGATATTTAGTAAACTTAACTGGGGATCAGGCTACCATTAGCTTAAACTGTGCACAAGACAACAGGAGCATTGCAACCTCTTATACTCATATAGGTCTCTCGAAGTACAGAAGACTGGCATTAGTGTGAGCTCTGCATCAGAAATATTTCAGCACACAATATAGCAAATAGTTCAAACAGTAAAGAATTTGAGAAACTGCAGCAATTACATAATAATTTTTAGAGTACAAAAAGAGCATAATGATCAACTAAGAAAGGTACTTCAACTTTAAACAGGGTCCTCTCCTGTTTGGTATCTACTTCTCTGAAGTCCAGGCCAACATGAAGGGACTCTGGCTGACAGTTCGCAGATGATTGCAAGTTGGGAGTTACTATTAACTCCTCAAGTGATGTTGACATCCTGCAGAAAGGCCGCACTGAGACCAACGACTGGTGCCAGAACCATGGCTTTAAGCCCAATGCCAAAAAATGTGTCGTCATCCCCTTTGGGAAAAACTCGGTTCCCATTAATTACCACATAGATGGTAGTTCACTGAACACAGAAGGAGTTTATAAGAGATCTGGGAACACAGGTTGACAGCAACCTCTCTTTTGACCACCACATTGCCACTGTGGTCAGAAAGTCCTTCTATGTGGCACATCTCATTACTAAGGGTTTTGCATCCAGGAAGAAAGGGGTCATTGTCTCCCTCTACTCTTCCCTCATTAGGCCACTCATTGAGTATAATGCCACATTTTGGCATGTACCTCACTAGACACCTGCAACAACTGCAGAGGCCGCAGACGTGCCTCACAAAGGTGATCCTAGGCCTTAAACACTTGTCCTATATGGACAGAATCAAAAACTCCAACTATTCTCTGTCTCATATCACCTGTTTAGAGGGGATCTCTGCTTGATTTACAAAGCCATGTCTGACCCAGCTCTGTTAGAAATGCTACGTCTAAAGAAATCCCAATCCCTCCGCATCAGACGTTCCAGAGACCTCAGCCTCATTACCACAATCAACAGAACATGCTGGAGGGACAAGTTCATAATCCAAAGACTGCCCATGCTACGGAATAGACTTTCCATACATGTCAAACAGAGCACCTCACTGTCCCTCTTCAAGAGAAATCTTGATGAATGGATAGCAAATAGAAAATTCGCTCTGGGGATCACTCCAGTGGCTCTACTCAACAGAGGCACTGGGAACTAATGTTGAGTGGCACGATGCCAGGGGTAATTCTATGGGCTAGGCTTGTAAAGGCTCCAGGGCCAGTAGCCTAGTACACACCTATGAACCTATGAGCTAACCTTAAACAAAGAGAATAATCAGTCTAATAGATTTGCCTGAAGTGTTAGTTTTGTGTTTTCAGGCAAGTGAATGTCTCCAGCTCCAGTAAAGGTGCCATTCATGATATCTCACTACCAGACAACACCAGGGAAGTATGAAGTCTGGTAGGTATGACAGATTGTGGCTGTGTAAGAAACTTTAGTGCTGTAGCAGCATCATTGAGGGAGCTAAAGAAGATGGATGTGCAGTTTGGTTTGTGTGACAGACATCAAAAAGCACTTGAACACTTAAAGCAAGGTATAAATACCAGACACATCCTACTCTGACCCACAATGTGAGATAGTACTAGAAGTAAATGTCCAGGGGACGACCCTACTTTGGAGTAACATTTTTATTTTCAGGCTTGATTTAACCCTACACATCCATATTTTTGGAGCTATGTCCCTGTCCCTGTTTTTAGACTTGATTTACTCCTTTGCACACTTTTCTGAATCTCACTCATCACGTCATTTTTGAAGCTGTCTAGTACACAGAAAAACACACTATCTGATCAACATACTAGTGTCAACAATAATTTAAAGAAAGACGACACATCTTACGTCATTTTTATCTGAAGCAAAAGTAAATGACTTTGTGTGATAGAATTTTGCAATACAGTTCATTAAAGTCTAGAGATTTTACACGGTCTCTTCAACAGTGTGCTTATATTTTTCTATCATTGTCATGAACATTGTGCAGTACAGTTCATTAAAGTCTCCAGATTTTACACTGTCTATTTGACAGTGTGCTTATATTTTTCCATCAGTTTTGTCACTCTGGTTTTAAATGTGTTTGTAAGTGGTACCCGTCATTCCCACTGAAAGCAAAAAGAGTCATGTGCTGTTTGGTATTCAGATTTTATTCTAATTAGATGTCTAGATTTTTTGCTGAAATTTCCTAATTTTAAATGGCCTTGGTTCCTATTTCAGTGTCTGTAGGTTGAGAGGTATGTCTGGGGATAAACAAAACAGGATGAAAACAAAACGTGGTAGCCTAAATGAGCAGATATTTGTCAGATGTAAAGAAGTTTTATTCACAAAGAGAATAGAAAAGAGTGGTAATAACGTGGGTCTGTGAACTGTTCCATGTATACTTGCTTGGAATGGAGTTTACACTAATAAATGAGCACACTTCACTGGAAGTAGTCTTTAATTATCTCAAATCAAATTCTCTACTTGGACTATAGAGATGATCACAATGTGAAAGAAAGTAGAGCCAGAGCCTAGCTGACTAAATTTCAAGGCATTCAGTAATCTCAGTGGAGAAAAAGGAAAAATGATATGGCAGCTTCGCAGAGGATTTAGTGAAGTTGATAGCACACTGTGATGTTCTAAAATTACTAGACCTGAGAAGAAGAGGCAGGAAAACATGCAGTTTAACAGCCAAAGATTAATTCTGTATACCTAATATATTTGTAGAGGAAAAACAAAGATGACCCAGTTGTCAAGACTGGAAAATGGTATAAAAAGTTGAAAGATTACATAAACTGGTCACCGCTTATTAAAAGGAATAACACTGATAATCCAAAAATACTAAACAAAAGATATTTAAGAGTGAAAAAAAAAACAAATGCAAGTGTTAGAGAATTTGGTCCACAAAACCGGATTAAAAGAGCAAGTAAAATGTTTGCTTTGCCAACCTAACATCCTCCAAACGACTTGGCAAGATGTCCGAATCACCAAAAGTAACCATAATGAACGTTAGTGAACAATTTTTAATGCTTAATCTCATGGTATACTAGAGTGAGTCATTATCAGTACTGGGAAAACATAAAAAATACTGATATGAAAGGAATAACATGATGGAGACCACTGTTGAACACCATCTTGAGTGACTACTGGAGTTCTCTATGTTGAACAGTAAAGCAATAGCAGCTAGCTTGGAGATTCTGTATGACAACCAGTTGTGATTGTGAAAGCCAAGGTCAAGCTAAATTAATGTTGTGAGAAAGAGAAACTTTGACAAAAATTATGAAATGTAGAAAGAGGTAGCCTAGGGTAGGCACATTCATTAAGTGATAGTCCATTCTTATAAAACATGCAAGGCAAAATAAACATTCACCATCAGGCAACGTGAGCACTGTTCTGTGAAACACATAAAGGTCCCACACTAACAGTGAGTAATGGGAAGTGTAATTTAACATGCTATTCTTCATTTTCAAGGCTTTTTTTATTATGGCTTTGTTAACTTTGAATGTTTGCAACTTTTAAAAATTATTCGGGTTAAGAATATAATAGTCTTTAGCCCGTAAAATCAGAGTTTTTATAAGAGCTGCCTGTCTTGAAAGTCTGTAGTGAAGTAATGTAATACTTCAGCAGAATATTTTAAAAGTGAGGCAGATGTGAAGTGTGAAAATACTTAGCTCTTTCTGTATAGATAACATTTACTGATAAATTTAATGCCAAAAATTAAATGCATTGATCATTCAAAAGTTATTTAAAATTTCTAAATTCTGAAATTGTATTTGCCAAGCCATTTTTTATTTCATATACAATATATACTTTTCAACAGGTGAAATGTTCCAATTGTGTCTGGATTTTTTAGTGAATTGTGAAAGTGTGCAAAAAAAGAGTTTGTTGTCCATCTCGCCTTCATTCTTGCTGGTTGGGTTTGGAACCTGTCATCAGTTTCAACTTGGCCTTTTCTAAAGTTCGAGAGGTTCCACTGGCTCGAGGCTATACCCTATCCCATCATGGCTATGGAAGATTACCCAGATCTTGTTTGCAATTACTAAGCTGAATAGCAATCATAAACATATATTCAAGGTATGTTTACAGACTTGTGCCCTGCAAGACAAAGAAGGGAATCAGAGAACATGAATTCCACATCCAATAAATAAATCTGGATCCTCCATGAGTGAAGAATAAGGGAAGGAGGGTGGGATGTAAGAATGAAGGCGAGATGGACAACAAACATGGAACGTTATGGTGAGTACATAACTTCTTTATGTTATGTTGTCCTATCGTGCCTTCATTCTTGCTGGTTGGGACAGCGTCCCTAGCACCTTCTTTCTTGAGTGGCTCATGGGAACAAACTCTTCAGAACAGTGGATCCAAAGGAAGCCCTGTTCTGGGAGGCCATGTCTACTTTGTAATGAGTGATAAAGGTATGAGGTGTAACCCATGTCGCTGCAGCATAAAATTGAATCCATAGGTAACCTAGCCTGAAAAGCAGTCGAGGTTGCGATAACTCTTGTTGAGTGACCCTTAATTTTTCCAGGTAGTTGTCTAGTTTGAGAAGTGTATGAATAGGTAATAGTATCAATAAGCCATTTTGACAGAGTGACCTTTGATATTTGAGCACCCTTCTTTTTATCTGAGAAGGATATGAGTAATTGATCAGATTTCCTGAATTCCTTTGTTCTGTGTAAGTAGAAACCTAGCTGCCTGTGTACATCCAATTTGTGAAATTTATATTCTGCCTTGTTGCCATAGTTCAGGAAGAAAACAGGTAGATCAATGGATTGATTCAAGTTAGTCTCAGAACAAACTTTGGGTAGAAAGGATGGACTGGTTCTAAGGGAGACTTTATCTTTATGGAAAACTAGGTAGAGAGAGCGTATGGATAATGCTTGAAGTTCTGATACCCTCCTAGCTGACGTGATGGCCACCAAAAAGACAGTTTTCCAAGTTAGGAACTTTATTTATTTATTATTTATTTTACATTTGTTGACCGGGATAATCCGACTGGATATATGTCCATTTTCAGTGGAGGCCCGGTAAGAAAAGCTCCAATAGACAAAATTACAATGATTACACAACAATTAAATACATAGAAAATATAAGACAAAGAGTTATGTATATTTACAATAGTAATGTTCCCAATAGGGACTCACAAGTTACTTGGTCTGACACATTAAAAACACAAATCATCGGATTGGAACAACACATTGTTGAGTATTAAATGTTTACGATACTGTTTAGGTAGGATTATCATTTTGTAGCTTAATCAGGGTTGGTACAGGGACAAAGCCAGTTCATTTTAGATGACGAGAAGAAGCTGGTTCACATGGTGGAAGGATTCAGGTGGATAATACTAGACTGAGGTCCCAAGGAGCTGGTGGTTCTTTTATTGGAGGCCTTAATAAAAAGGTACCTCTCAGAAAGGCCTTGCACAGTCTGTGAGACATTACTTTCGATCCCATATCTCCTGTGTGGTAGTTGGATATGGTGGCTAGTTGAACTCATATGGTAGCTGCTGCTGCCCCTTCATTAAAACGTTCTGCCAAGAAGTCTAAGATGGATGTTACAAGGGCTGTGAAAGGATCGGTATGATTGCTGGAAGCCTAACAAGAGAACCTTTTCCACTTGCCAGCATAAAGTTTCCTAGTTGTTGTCTTATGGAATGAAACCAGGTTGTGTTTTACAGTAGGGAATATATCTGGGAGGCTGGCTAAGATAGGAAGCGGAGCAGCCAAGCTGTCAATTTGAGGGTTTGGATTGAGGGATGGAGTGTCCCTGATGGATGCGTTAGGAGGTCTGGCACTGGGTCCAGAATCCATGACTCCTCATGTAGATGGGGCCAAAGGAAGGGGAACCAAATTTGATAAGCCCAGTGTTGGGCGATGAGTATTAACCTGCATCTCAACAAACTGGCTTTCTGAAGAACTTTCAGGATTAACGGGAACAGAGGGAAAGCATAAAGAAGACCCGGGGGCCAGTCGTGTACAAGCACATCCCTTGGTGACTCCCCTGGAGGTGGGATCAGGGCAAAGCAGCTGCTGCATTTGGCATTCATGGACCTGGCAAAGAGGTCACAGCAAGGCTGGCCCCACTTGCGAAAAATCTGTTTTGCAATTTCCTGTTTCAGGGACCACTCGTGAGGCATTAGAATAGCTCTACTTAGCTTGTCTGCTATCACGCTGGATTTCTTTGGGATATGCGTTGCTATCAGAAAGCGTTGGGAAGGGACTGCCCATTGCCATACTCTTTGAGCCTGTCGACACAGGGGGTAAAATCTGGTTCCGCCTTGTTTGTTTGTTTATATACCACACAACTGACATATTGTCTGTCTGGATTGCAGTCGTTCCTAATGGAAGGAGTTCTGGAATGCCTGCAATGCCAAGAACACTGCTCTCATCTCTAGGTCATTGATATGCAAGCAAGTGGTATTCGTATTCCTGCCAAGTTCCTTGGACAGTCTTTCCGAGATAATACCCCCCCCCCCAATCTGGGAAGTGTCAATGGTCACTGTGGCTGCTGGTTGTGGGAGAGTGAACAGTCTGCCCAGAACTACCTCACATTTACTGAGGAACAGGAGTCTTTCAGAATTCCCACATCAACCTTCATTATTTTTTCTGTTGCTTCTGGTCTCGTATTCTTTTCACTCTCATGCATGTTGAAAGTAAACTCTGGCACAGTAGAAAAGCCACCAACTCAGGTCCCTCTTGCAGGAATCTGTAATGATAATCTTGTGGGACGTGGGTAACTCCTGCATGGACAATTGAGCAAAAGGTAACCACTGGAGGGCTGTCATGTGTAAACATGCAAGAGGTACCAGAGTTATAGCTGTTGCCATGGTACCTAAAACCTTCAGGACAATCTTCGCCTGTACTTTCTTTTTTGTAAGGAGATTGGACACTTAATGACATAGTGTTTGTACCCTGTCCTGAGGAAGTTTTGCTACCATGTCTTTTATATTTAAGTCTGCTCCTATGAATATAATATGTTGTGATGCCAACAAGGCTGACTTTTTGGAATTTGTCATAATACCCAGCTGTGAATATAGGTGCATAGTGGTGTCTCTTGCTTTTGATTAGTAGATGCTTGGTGGTGGTGGTTAGGAGCCAGTCGTCCAGGTATGGAAACACTCAGAATCCTAGATGTCTCAAGTGAGCCCTGACCACTGCCATGCATTTGGTAAACACTCTGGGGGCTGTAGTGAGACCAAAGGGCAGAGCTTGAAATTGATAATGACTGGCTCTCAGCTGAAAGCGTAGGTGATTCATGGATCGCCTGTCTGTTTTTATGTGGTAGTACTCATCCTGGACATCTGTTGAGGACATCCAAGTGTCTTTTCCCAAAAAGAAAAGTATTGACTGCAGTGTCACCATCCAGAACTTAAATTTTTTATGGACTTGTTTAGTCTGCTGAGATCCAAAATAGGCCTCCAGTCCCCTGTCTTTTTTGGAACTAAAAAGAACCTCGAGCAAGTTCTGGATCCAATCTGGTCTGCGGGGACGTTTTGGATGACTCTTTTCTTTAGCAACCTTTGAACTTCTAGGGTTGCCTGATCTCTCTGGCTGGGTGGAATGTCCGGGACTGATCTTTTTTCTAAGGGAGGGGAGAAGAAGGGAATGCTGTAGCCTCTGGATATTATCATTTGTACCCATTTGTCTTGTGTAATATTTAGCCAGGCGTTTGGGTACACTGATAATCGACCTTCGACTGCCTCCACAGGTGGACAGGTGGGCCTCCTTTCAGGAGCGCTGGAAGGGCCTGCTAGAGAATGTATCTCTGTCGCCCTGGTTTTGCAGACCCCCCTCTACTGTGAGGTCTACATCTTCTATTATTGTTTCCCCTTCTCCCCCTGAGGGAAGAATCATCACGTGCATCTGGAAAAACTCTTTGGGACTTACGGAACCACATCTTTCCCCACTTTTGGCCCTAGGGATAAGACCTGGTAGGGAGGGAAAAACGTACTCCCACGGTAGAGTCTTACCTTCCTGCTCGCATCTGGTCAGAGTTTTTCATTTTGGGTCAAACAAAGATGAGCCATCGAATTGAGCGTTAATAAAGGAACACTTGAAGGGCTCTGCAAACTCTTATAGGCACATCCAGGAGTGTCTGCTTAGGGAGATTCTTGTACCCGCTGCCCTACTCACTCCATCGGCTGCATAAGATGTAAGCCACATGGAGGAGTTTAAAGTAGCAAGCTGAGCGGTCACATTGTCTGAAACTCCAGCAGCTGTAGAACTTTGGAGGGTATCACCTAACTCCTTCAGGAGATCCCTCTGAAGTCTAGTGAAATGAGACAAATACTTCAGCGACTGGAGTGTAAAGGCTGCTGATGAAAACATACACTTTCCATATCTGTCCATCATGCGAGATTCTTTATTTAGTGGCTGGACAGATGAGGAAGTGTCAGGCAATTCCTTTTTGGTGGCTGCCGCCACCACCATAGCATCCATTGGGACACCTTTGGACAAAAATTCCTCGTCAGAGGGGGGCAGTGATGAATTTGTTGAGCGTCCTCAGAACGGGTTCCACAGATTCTGGAAAGCGGGAGAGTCTAGATGTTTCCTCTTACATGCTCTCTTCCGAGAGACCTCTCCAGAGGGATACCTTGGGAAGGTTTCAGAGGAGACGGTTTCGCCCACTGGGGTATCCTGGGACACCGAGTCTGTATGCCTGGGTGGAGAGACGGTAGAGAGATAGACTCCAGCACTTTTGGGGAAGAGTACTTGGATCTGAGAGAGGAGCAGTCTGGGGTGATAGCACTCTCCTCATGATCTTGAAAGCACCATGACCCAGTTCGGTGGGAGCTCCCGGCTCCAAAGAACCAGGAGACTGCCCCCGAACCAAGGCAGTAGGCTCCACGGTCAGTGTAGGCGGCAAGCTGAGATTCAGATCAGACAGCTGCCCGACCCAACCCTCCTCTCTGAACCCAATAGGGGAGCATTGGCCCCTAGACTCCTTGCTAGACGATGGCACCAAGCATGTCTGAGTGGAAGTCAGGACCGAAGATCCTGGGTCAGATCTCAGCCCTGACAGTTCCACTACTATCAAATCCAAGCACTTTGGCTCCAAAGCCACCACTTGGATCAGAGGAGGAATTAGCACAGGGGTAGCGATGGTTGTTGGAGCCGACTCCAGTCTGGGAGGGCTTGAAAGGATCTTGGCCAACGCTGGTGTCCATTGTAGCCTCTTGACCACCTGCTCCATATCGTCATCCGACAGGCTCTTGGAGGATTGAGAGGATGGAGCTGAGGATCTGGTTGACTGCAGTATGTGTGAATGTAGTACTGACGAGACTGGTTCTAATAAAGGGTACCGGCTAAGACTATGACACTCTATTGGTTCCAAAATAACCAGTGGAGCCGAAGAGACAGATTTTTCGGGCCCAAAGACCTTCTGGTCCGTGGACGTGTCTTTTGTCTGCTTCTTCACCGGTTCAGATGCCGGCGCCAAGGAAGAAGCTCTTTTTGAAGATTTGTCTGATTTTGGTGATTGAGACTGTGGTGAAGGAACTCTGTTTCCCTTCAATTGGCTCAGAAAAAGGAACTTTGAGTAGACCCCTAACAATGAGTTTATTTTTCCTATTCAGTAAAACTCTGGAGCTAAATGCATGCCAAACTGCACACAATCCCTACAGATGGATACCCAAACAGTACACCCAGCTGGTGTGTCCATCTGTTAAGGACATTTTCTGGCTACATAGGTCACACTTTTTGAAGCCGGAAGACTTCGATTCTTTACCATTTTTGGACATGACTAACTGTAAATTTTAACTCTGAAAAAAGCAACTTGCATCAAACAACCAGATTTTTTTTTAAATAAGAACCAACAAGAACTGTAGAAAGGGACCAGAGGGGAAGTCTCTAAGTTAAACGACAATCTCCTCTGGTAAAAGGAGAAGTCTTTAAATTAAACAACAACTCCTAATTATGAGGAAAGAACAGAAGGAAAGGGAAGGGAAGTCCTCTCATTTAAATGGGCTGATGCAAGGAGCCCTCTAACTTAAATAATCTCCTTGGTGAAAATATAGGAAGGGAAATAAGATAATTTAAATAAACTCCAACAAACTCTCTAACTAAAAAGAGTTTGGGCACAAGATAGGGTAGGAAAAATGCCTAATGAAAAAAGACAGCCGACAGTACACAAAAAACAGCAAATCAAATGAATTTGACAGAAAGGAAGTAATATTAATACTATTAACACACACTTAGCCAAAAAAAAACAGTAATTTTTATCCAATAAGAGAAAGAAATTTTTCTACCTAGGTAAAGAAAAAATCCAAACCTCTACACCAAATAAGGAACCAGGAACAACAAAAAGTAGTAAATGAATAAAAAAGAAGCACAATGGTCCCACACGGCGCACCTTTAATTCCAGATAGACAGGGTAAGCACTTTCACGGATACTCTCCGCTTCTTCAGACCATATAATACAAAAATCATCAGTAAGGTACAACTATTTAAAATACTAAACAGCCAATGGGGTATTACTAGCTACCTACAAGCATCAAAGTTAACCCATTCATTTCCACTAACTCTGAATAGCTTACCTATATGTTTAAAACCTATGAAACATGTTATAAATCACAAACAACTATGTTAAAAATACAATAATGTCATATAACTTATACACAAAAACATATAAATATCACTCAGTAAGATGCAGGAATAAATACAAACTATACATATATGTGTACCTGTGCATAAAAACAACAATAATATATACATCATTTCAATGTTTGAGAGCTCAAGCTCTCAAAAAAGGTCTCAACAAAACTTTGCTATTTAAACCTGGTGGCTTATCAGCTTGAAAACGTAAAATCCATTTCTGCTCTACAGCTTCAGTTTTATTTTTGAGGTCCCCACCTCTCATATTGCTATAAAAAATCTCCAGAACTCAAAACTTAAATTTATGTGTGGGTCCTTCTTTGGCCACATGCATGGCTAAAGCACTGGTCTCCTTAACATTCCTAATGTCTCTAAGATGTTCAAGGATTCTATCTTTGAATACTTTATTCGTCTTGCCTACGTAAAACGAAAAGCACTCAATACAATAGCAAAAATAGATTACATTATTGAACTGGCAATCAGTATAAAAAGTTCCATCTATCTTGAATCCTAACTATGGATGTAAAGAAATGCCCACCTGTGTGTATACATATACAAGCCATGCATCTTTGACAAGCATAGGTCCCAATCCTATCTGAATGAACATAGTTCTGGGGACAGAGAGGCTTATAACATAACTGGCTTTTAAGGGATCTGTTATTCCTAAATGAAAAACTGGGTTGGTGACCTATCACACCTTTCAGTTCTTGAACTGTAGAAAGGATATCCTAATTATTTCTGATTACATCACAAACCATATGAATATTACCTGCAAAAGTCAGAGTCATTCTGATCATCTTATTACTATCAGTTCTATTGTTAGTTGAAGTAACCATATTAGTTACGTCAGTTGTCTGAGCAATAGTGGGAGTATTTACAAAGTAGGGTCTGCATCTCCCCTGTCTCTCTTTCCAAGTTTCATTGTTCTGAAAATCAGTTACACTACCTTTATAGCCCCTATCCATGAATTCATTCTTAAGTGTAGTCAATGCTAGTGTTAAATTCGCATCATTATTGTGCAAGCGCATAGTACGAAATATTTGTCCTCTTAATACATTCAGCTTAGTATGGTTTGGGTGCATACTACCGTTGTGTAATACATTATTCTTCCTTATGTTCTTCCCATACATAGTAGTAGAAACAGAACACAAATCATCTTCACTCACCTTCACATCTAAAAATTCAATCTCCTTAGGTGAATATTTATATGTGAATTTTAAAAAACTACTCAAGCCATTCTGTATCATGCCACAACAGAAAAATATAATCTACAAAACGCTTGTACCATTTAATCGAAGAACAGTACATATTGTTGGAAAGGACG
Source organism: Protopterus annectens (assembly GCF_019279795.1). Lineage (NCBI taxonomy): Eukaryota > Metazoa > Chordata > Ceratodontiformes > Protopteridae > Protopterus > Protopterus annectens. Next base: position 528,311,281 of record NC_056738.1, on the reverse strand, counting down.
TATTTCATCTCCCAATTGATAAGTGATAGGTTGGCATAGCTATTGGCACTGGCAGTGCCCATAGCTATACCAACCTTCTGTATATAGTGTGTGTCACCAAAAATGAAAACATTATTCTCCGGGATAATCTCAAGGAGGGCACAAATAAGTCCAACCTTACCAGTAAAACATTTCTCTCACATAATAGTTCCCTTACATTCTCTATCCCCCAACTATTAGGAATAACGGTGAATAGGGACTTTATATCTAAGGTAACAAAAAAACATGGACCTGTTATTACATCCAAATAATTACTTAAATCATACAAAAATTCCTTTGTATCTTTCAAGACAGTTTGGCATTCATTCAAAATAACATGCAGATTCCTTTCTACAAATACTGAGAGCAGTTCAGTTACCCTGCTTTACTAGATACAATAGGTCACATTGGGGAGTTAAACAAATTCTTATGCACCTTTGGCAAACCATATACTATAGGAACCACTGGTTGATCCACTTTAAAATATTCAAATAGTGGTTTAGAAATCATCCCAGTTACCAATAGATCAAATACAAAAAATTGCACCTTCTCGACAACACCTTTTAAGACCATAGGAGATATTGAAGTATATGTATTTACATCACTTAAAAGGTTCTACTTTCACTTCACAACATACATATCTTTGTCCAACACTACAATGCCACCTCCCTTATCTGCTGGTCTGGTAAAAGGAGAAGTCTTTAAATTAAACAACAACTCCTAATTATGAGGAAAGGACAGAAGGAAAGGGAAGGGAAGTCCTCTCATTTAAATGGGCTGATGCAAGGAGCCCTCTAACTTAAATAATCTCCTTGGTGAAAATATAGGAAGGGAAATAAGATAATTTAAATAAACTCCAACAAACTCTCTAACTAAAAAGAGTTTGGGCACAAGATAGGGTAGGAAAAATGCCTAATGAAAAAAGACAGCCGACAGTACACAAAAAACAGCAAATCAAATGAATTTGACAGAAAGGAAGTAATATTAATACTATTAACACACACTTAGCCAAAAAAAAACAGTAATTTTTATCCAATAAGAGAAAGAAATTTTTCTACCTAGGTAAAGAAAAAATCCAAACCTCTACACCAAATAAGGAACCAGGAACAACAAAAAGTAGTAAATGAATAAAAAAGAAGCACAATGGTCCCACTACGGCACCTTTAATTCCAGATAGACAGGGTAAGCACTTTCACGGATACTCCGCTTCTTCAGACCATATAATACAAAAATCATCAGTAAGGTACAACTATTTAAAATACTAAACAGCCAATGGGGTATTACTAGCTACCTACAAGCATCAAAGTTAACCCATTCATTTCCACTAACTCTGAATAGCTTACCTATATGTTTAAAACCTATGAAACATGTTATAAATCACAAACAACTATGTTAAAAATACAATAATGTCATATAACTTATACACAAAAACATATAAATATCACTCAGTAAGATGCAGGAATAAATACAAACTATACATATATGTGTACCTGTGCATAAAAACAACAATAATATATACATCATTTCAATGTTTGAGAGCTCAAGCTCTCAAAAAAGGTCTCAACAAAACTTTGCTATTTAAACCTGGTGGCTTATCAGCTTGAAAACGTAAAATCCATTTCTGCTCTACAGCTTCAGTTTTATTTTTGAGGTCCCCACCTCTCATATTGCTATAAAAAATCTCCAGAACTCAAAACTTAAATTTATGTGTGGGTCCTTTGGCCACATGCATGGCTAAAGCACTGGTCTCCTTAACATTCCTAATGTCTCTAAGATGTTCAAGGATTCTATCTTTGAATACTTTATTAAATCTTGCCTAGAAAAGCGAAAAGCACTCAATACAATAGCAAAAATAGATTACATTATTGAACTGGCAATCAGTATAAAAGTTCCATCTATCTTGAATCCTAACTATGTATGTAAAGAAATGCCCACCTGTGTGTATACATATACAAGCCATGCATCTTCGACAAGCATAGGTCCCAATCCTATCTGAATGAACATAGTTCTGGGGACAGAGAGGCTTATAACATAACTGGCTTTTAAGGGATCTGTTATTCCTAAATGAAAACTGGGTTGGTGACCTATCACACCTTTCAGTTCTTGAACTGTAGAAAGGATATCCTAATTATTTCTGATTACATCACAAACCATATGAATATTACCTGCAAAAGTCAGAGTCATTCTGATCATCTTATTACTATCAGTTCTATTGTTAGTTGAAGTAACCATATTAGTTACGTCAGTTGTCTGAGCAATAGTGGGAGTATTTACAAAGTAGGGTCTGCATCTCCCCTGTCTCTCTTTCCAAGTTTCATTGTTCTGAAAATCAGTTACACTACCTTTATAGCCCCTATCCATGAATTCATTCTTAAGTGTAGTCAATGCTAGTGTTAAATTCGCATCATTATTGTGCAAGCGCATAGTACGAAATATTTGTCCTCTTAATACATTCAGCTTAGTATGGTTTGGGTGCATACTACCGTTGTGTAATACATTATTCTTCCTTATGTTCTTCCCATACATAGTAGTAGAAACAGAACACAAATCATCTTCACTCACCTTCACATCTAAAAATTCAATCTCCTTAGGTGAATATTTATATGTGAATTTTAAAAAACTACTCAAGCCATTCTGTATCATGCCACAACAGAAAAATATCATCTACAAAACGCTTGTACCATTTAATCGAAGAACAGTACATATTGTTGGAAAGGACGTATTTCATCTCCCAATTGATAAGTGATAGGTTGGCATAGCTATTGGCACTGGCAGTGCCCATAGCTATACCAACCTTCTGTATATAGTGTGTGTCACCAAAAATGAAAACATTATTCTCCGGGATAATCTCAAGGAGGGCACAAATAAGTCCAACCTTACCAGTAAAAACATTTCTCTCACATAATAGTTCCCTTACATTCTCTATCCCCCAACTATTAGGAATAACGGTGAATAGGGACTTTATATCTAAGGTAACAAAAAAACATGGACCTGTTATTACATCCAAATAATTACTTAAATCATACAAAAATTCCTTTGTATCTTTCAAGACAGTTTGGCATTCATTCAAAATAACATGCAGATTCCTTTCTACAAATACTGAGAGCAGTTCAGTTACCCTGCTTTACTAGATACAATAGGTCACATTGGGGAGTTAAACAAATTCTTATGCACCTTTGGCAAACCATATACTATAGGAACCACTGGTTGATCCACTTTAAAATATTCAAATAGTGGTTTAGAAATCATCCCAGTTACCAATAGATCAAATACAAAAAATTGCACCTTCTCAACAACACCTTTTAAGACCATAGGAGATATTGAAGTATATGTATTTACATCACTTAAAAGGTTCATCATATTATCCACATACATATCTTTGTCCAACACTACAATGCCACCTCCCTTATCTGCTGGTCATACCTCAACACTATTCGTGCATCTTAATTCTAACAAAGGCTGTCTTTCATCAGTCGACATATTAAAAAACACATTGCCTTGTCCTTCAGCAAATTTCTCCCTTAATTTCTTGTCACATACCTCAATGAATAACTCAATAGTGGGATTTTGCAGGTGGGACAAAAGTACTTGGCATTTTAAAAAATCAATTACTTTGGATAGTATCAGTAAACATTGTTTTTAAAGTTAAGGTCCTACCAAATAGACATAAAATCCTGTAAAAAATTCACTAAGTCAGCTTTCTGAGCCAGAACAAAAGTCAAATCTTTGTTCAAAACAGACAATTGTGTCTCAGTTAGTACAGTTGAGGTAATATTATGTACTAAACCTGTTTTGTTCTCTTTTCTGCTCTTGTCACTTTTTCCTCACTGTGCATTTGCCGTATCCTTGGGTTTGTAAACTGACTCCTGGACCTTCCTCTTATTGGAAGTGGGTTCTTCAACAAAAAATGCCCTTGTGTTGAACTCGAACACACCAATTTTTGCTCGCTTCTGTTAGGGCTTTTACTTGGTGCCATGATAAATTTCTGCCTTACAACTGTTTCATTGCTCTCGGTCACAGCATAACTACAGTCTGCAGTATTACTGCTTACATTACTGGTGCTTGCATCTAACGAAGTATTTTCAAATGATTTAACAAGCGGCAAAACTCCTGGTGTGGTGAGAGTAGCAACAGAAGTCTGTAAAGTCTGTCGAGTCAGTGTGTTAGGTGCATTAGCCATCATCGCATTCTCTAATCTCCACGCACTTCCTGTAGAACGTTGTGAAGTGAAAGTAGAGCCATTCCTCTCTCTGTTCCAAAAGAAAACAGTCTCATCACGGAAATCGTTGACATCTCTCTGGATTTTCTGTGTCTTAGTGGCTGAAAGTCTTTTGTCATAGCCTGAGATATTTTCAAATAAACTGTCTATTCTATCGCCCAGAACCTCATATGGATAATTGTTGAATATCTCATTTTGCAATGCATGGATTTCGTTGTGCAGCTCTGACTCTTCAGGTTGAAAGAAATCTATTAAAGGTTGTATGTATTTCACACTACATTCTAAATTAAGTAGCTGCCAGCGTCTTAGCAGCTCAGGATATGTTTGCCCATAACTGGGCATAGTTAGAACTCAAAGACCCCTTGGTGCCACGTTAAGGTTCAGGGAAGCCTCTAAATGAAACTGCTGCCATTGCAGCCACTTATATTTGTATAACTTATTTTCCAAGTTACGATAGTCCTTCATGAAAGCCTCTTAACAAGTTAGGATCATTCGGAGTTATATTATGTTGTAGATACACATTGTCATTAAGTAATTGATTAGTCTGTGAGTTTAAAAGTGAGCTCAGACGATTATTTTTCCTTCTACTAGGTGTCATAGCTGTAGAAGGAACCTCAATATCACAGAGCTCCACATTGCTTTCTGCCATGCTCGGTAAGAGGGAAAACAACAGTCAGTTAAAGAAAAAATCCAAACCTCTACACCAAATTTTTAGTTCTGGAGATTTTGTATAGTAATATGAGAGGTGGGGACCTCAAAAATAAAACTGAAGCTGTGGAGCAGAAATGGATTTTACTTTTTCAAGCTGATAAGCCACCAGGTTTAAATAGCAAAGTTTCGTTGAAACCTTTTTTGAGAGCCAGAGCTCTCAAACATTGAAATGATGTATATATTATTGTTGTTTTTATTCACAGGTACACATATAAGTATAGTTTGTATTTATTCATGTGTCTTATTGAGTGATATTTATATGTTTCTGTGTATAAGTTATATGACATTATTGTGATTTTAATATATTTTTACCATAGTTGTTTGTGATTTCTAACATGTTTCATAGGTTTTAAACATATAGGTAAGCTATTCAGAGTTAGTGGAAATGAATGGGTTAACTTTGATGCTTGTAGGTATCTAGTGATATCCCATTGGCTGTTTAGTATTTTAAATAATTGTACCTTACTGATGATTTTTGTATTATATGGTCTGAAGAAGTGGAGAGTATCCGTGAAAGCACTTACCCTGTCTTTCTGGAATTAAAGGTGTGCTGTGTGGAACCATTGTGCTTCTTTTTTATTCAAATTTTTCTACTTAGCCTGGATCCTTGTAGGAAGCACCCGATCTAGTTTAGGAAGCACCCGATCTAGTTTAGTGGCAAACAAGATCTGGGTAATCTTCCCTAGGAATGATGGGATAGGGTATAGCCTCGAGTCAGTGGAAGCTCTCGAGCTTTAGAAAAGGATGGGGGAGAATGATATAATGTTTTAAGCTGAACAACTTATATAGTTTAAAAATGTGCTTTTAATTTATTTTTCAGGAAAAGACGCCAAAGTAGAGATTCAGCAATGTAAAGGTGCAACAAGTATTATCCCAAGGCTTCCTATGTGGCTAACAACCCACGTTTAGTTGCAGAAGGTACAAGTCCTCACTGTTGCCCATGGAACTAGCTTCAGTAGACTAGAACTGTGTTTCTCCTTCTGCAGAAAATGCGATCTCTGCTGACCTACTTCCAGCAGTTGCTTCCTCTCACTTCAGTGTCAGCCAGAGAGTTTCTCAAAATGCAAGGATTCATGGCATCTGAGATCACTGTGTAACCTGTAGCCAGACATCACATGCGAAAATTCCAGTGGTATCTGAAAAAACTGTGGTGCCAGCATGCTCATTCTTTGGAGTTTGTCTTCCTTTTTTCCCTTGTCTGAAGAAAGAATTTCACTGGTGGATTGAACAAATATCTCTGAATCCAGGTCTTCCTCTAAGACCCCACTTCCTGTGCAGGGACTATTTACAGATGCTTCAGACATGAGGTGGGGAGCAACATTGAGAAACTTAAAAGTTCAAGGCCTATGGTCTCCTTCCATAAGGAAACAAGATATCAACATAAAAGAGATGAGGGCTTTGATTCTTTCTCTCCAAGCTTTCCATTCATCCCTTTACCCAGGTCCCCTGAAACTGTTCACAGACAACACCTAAGTCCTTTGGTATGTGAGCAAACAGGGTGCCACAAAGTAATACTTAATCTGCAGGATGGCTCTTCAGGCCTGGGAGATTGCTTCTCAGTCAAAGGTTACATTACTAGCTGTTTACATTCTGTCAGTTCAAAGTGTTCTGGCAGACACTCTAAGCAGGTCCATGACACAAGCCCACAAATGGATGCTTCACATGGATATGTTTCTGGACATTCTCCACCAGTGGGGTACACCTTAAGTAGATTTCTTTGCTCCGCCTTAGACAGACAACTTCCAAATTTTTGTGCCAGAGTCCCAGAGCCACTGGTATGGAAGGTGACACTCTGTCATTTTCACGGAAAGGAATATTTCTTTATGCATCCCTCCCCCTCCTACTCATTCAAAAAGTTCTGCTGAAAATACAGGAGAACAAACCAAAAATCTTGTTGGTGACCCCCTTCTTGCCAGGACAGCACTAGTTCCCTCTTCTTCTGCAATTAGCCAAGGGCAGTCATCACAGGTCACCTCACATGGTGGATCTTGTCACACAAGACAAGGGATCTGTTATCTACCCACAATTAACAACTTTGAGTCTGACTCTGTGAGTGATAGGCTTCTGATTCCTTTCTGGCACCTTTTTTCTATGGTCATGCATCTAGTCCTGCAGGAGACCAGGAAACCCAATACTAGGAGATCCTACTTGTCCAAATGGAATAGGTTCTGCATCTGGTGTCTAAAGAAATGGCTAGATCCATTTTCAGTGGACAGTCCCCTAGTTCTTCCTTATTTTTGTGAGCTGCTTAAGGCTGGATTGGCTTACTCTTCTATTAAACCCCACCTATCTGCCATTTCTGCATGTCTGCTTCTGTCTGCTCTTTTAGTTTCCAGGCTAGAGATTAAGCCCTTTTTAAAGGCGTCATTCACATCAGAACTCTCAGGAAACCTGTTCCTCCTCCCTGGGATTTGAATTTTGTACTAGAAAAGCTTACTCAGGCTCACTTTGAGCTTGCAGTCTCAGCTTCTTTGAAGTTTTACACATGGAAGACTACTTTGCTGATATCCGTCACCTCTGCTAGAAGAATCTTTGAATTTCAAGCCTTAATGGCTTCCCAACTTTTTCTCATCTTCTACAAGGATAGGGATTCTTTCTCTACTAACCCCTCCTTCATACCTAAAGTGGTTAATGACTTGTCCCTTAACCAGTCTATTCACCTACCTACCTTCTTTCCTTCCCCTCAAAATTCTAGTGAAAAGGTGCTACATACATTAGATGTGCATAGACAACTCAGATTTTACCTAGACAAGACCAAGTCCATTAGGAAATCAGAGCAACTGTTTGTTTCCTTTCATCACAGGGCGCTGGGAAAACCTGTTTCTAAACAAACCATTTCCTTCTGCTGTGTGTTCCATGGAAAGACCCTCTCTTCCTCAGTAAAACTCATTCCACTAGAGCTGTAGCTTCTTCTGGGGCCTTCTTCAAATGTCTGGACACTGCCTCTATTCTGGAAGCAGCTACATGGTCTTCTCTCCACACCTTCAGCAAACATTACAAGCTGGATACTATCTCCAAATCTAGAGTAAGCGTTGCCAGGGCAATCCTGCATGATTTCATGGAGACTACTGCTCCAACCTCCTCTTCCCTTTCATGAGCTTTGGTACTCTCCCTAATGTTATACATACTGCAACATGGGAATAGAAGGACATAGAACAGTTGTGTAAAATCTTAACTTAACCGTAGATGTCCTTCTCTTCCATGTTGCAGTGTTCTATCCCACCCTCCTTCCCCCTTGGTTCATTCTTTTCTTAGGATCATATCTTGTTTTTGCCTCTTATCCTTGGGCTGGTGTTCTGACTGCGGCATTCAGTTCCAAGGACGGTACGTGCAGACATTACTTTTATGGCCGGTGTCGGCTGCTGTCCTGTGTGCAGTGTTGCACATACCTTGCAGTAGTTTAAGTCTTTGTTATACTGGCTGGACGTTCAGGTCGCCTAGGCGGGGAATTCCCCCCTTATGTTATGAATACTGAAACATGGAAGAGAAGGACATCTATGGTTATGGTAAGATTTTACAGAACTATTCTTTCTTATTTTTGTAGACCATGGCCAGTTTAGCTCTTTATAGAGGAACTTTACTTGACAGTAACATGAATACCCATATTCTAACTAAGCAACTGTACTCAGTTTACCAGTGTACTTGTAGCAATTAACTACCAGTCTTTCCTTACATTACCAGACAGCACTTAAGAATAATGCCCACCATAATCAGCACACTATTAACCAATGTAAAAGCTGAGCCATTAATGCTTTTTTCTGTGTTCAGTCTTACATAAACGCACACTCAGTACAACTGGTTATTTTATACAGTACAGTATATCTCATCTGCATCTTAGCAGATGAATAGCACTTACCATCCTAGGTTTTTCCATGCTGTGCATACATGCACAAGAAATAACATACTTCTCATTAATAGAAAAAAAGTAAATGTATTACAGTAGGAAACTTTAGCAGTAAGTAGGTGCTTTAGAAATCTGCCTCTGTGCATTTGACTCAGGCATTATTTTTAGTCTTACAGTTTCAAGAAGTTCATCCTCAGCTACATTTATTATTAGCAAATATGTGATGCTGTAAAAATAAATAAATAAATCCCAAGCATCCTCAACATCCAAACTCAGTTGACCTGAATGGCCATTAGCCCAGGTTCTTCTGGGTTGATGAACAAAACCTGTCTTTGCAGTCTCTTTTTCACCACTTGCTTCATATCGAGCATTTACAAACTCTTAATATGTCTAACTAGATTTCTTATGCGAAGCTTGTAATGTTGAGAGACTGAAACCTCAAACTGATTAGGTGGAACCTTAGTGAACAATGTTAAATATGACTATAAGTCTACATGTTTTTGTATAACTCTTAATATCTGTGTAAAGATTCACTTGGGTCCAAGTATTCATAAATGTGTTGCGAGCATGCACACACACACACACACACACACACACACACACACACACACACACACACACACACACACACACACACACACACACACACACACACACACACACACACACAGTCTGTGTGCACTGTTTAGTATGCCACCATTCAGGATTATGATTTACAGACATGGCTCTCAAAACGTAACAGAGGTATGCAGAATGCCCTGGTTATGAATTACATAGAGGAGCCCTTAGTGTATTAAGCATTCCTGTGCACAGTATGTCTGCAACCAAACAGCTGCTGCACGATGTCACAGCACATCAAGCAAAAGCTGTGTAGTAAGGGGTGTGCTTTTAAATCTCAACTCCTCATTTAGTCAGCCTGTTTTCACACTGTCACATTCAGTCAGGTTTTGCTGTAATCAGACCTGCTGTGGCTAACTTTGCCATTATACAGGCAGGTATTCTGCTGCAGTCATGATCCCCCGGATTCTCAAAAGCTTGCATGGCATGCAAGATCGGTGCAGGAGCCCAAGCAGGCAGTACGTCCGCCATGCGATCCAGGAACAGCCTGCAGGGGTGTGCCAAGAGCACTCCTGCACTAATCTTGCATGGACAAAGCCCTTGTATGCAAATGGAGTGGAGTGGGGGTTTGCATCAGGTGAAATGTATTAGAATCAGCCAATTACACAGGCAGTAGACAAGCCCAGCCCAGAACACTACTATAAACTAAGCAAACACCTTCCCCTCTGTTTTTTCCCACACTCTACACCGGTGTATACAGCAGAAATCCATGCAAATGAGGTGAATTTGCGACCCAGGAAGCTTGTGACCGTCCATGCGGGACTAGTGCAATCAGCAGAAATGTACTCTGTTAGTAACCGAGTGCGTGTCTGCAAAATCCAAAACGGAGCTATTACAGCCCCAAATAAAGGCTGCATATCATATAGTAAGCATGCCAGTGGCCAAGTATAAAGCCATTGGCATTGCAAACAGTACAAAAATTAAAAAAAAATCAACTTTTAATTCCTATTAGCCGATTCATTCATAGATTCATAGGTTAGTACTAAGCTAACTGCCCTTGTGAGCCATTTTAAGCTTAGCCAGTTATCCCTTGTGAGACTCAAACCCTGCACCTTGTATTTGTAAAGCAAACACCTTAACCATTAGGCCACCCTCCCACCCGATCCCGGCTGTTTAAGTGTAGGGCAGCGGCTCGCAAACGGGATCGGGGGAAAATAACAAAACTTCGAAGCTTTCATGGAAAACAAAATCTGGGGAATTGCCGTGAGGCACCATGGGATGGGGGTTGGCCTCGAGCCAGTGGAAGCTCTCGAGCTTTGGTGTCGGCCGAGTCGGAGCCGAGTGTCGTCTCTGAACGGGACTACATAACATTAGTGGGTTAATTAAACACACCCATGAATATGGTATTGGGTTGGATGGTGAGTGTTTCCAATACGTTTAAATACATGGTATGGGTTTTCTGGGTCAAACAGGGGAACTTATAGATTGCATGGAAGTGGTATTGAATTTTGCCTATAGTGATTTGAACATGGAGCAGCTCAAGTGGATTGTCCTGTTTGGCCGGCCTTGAGGTATATTTATTTTTGATGTAAATCAAGACACATTCACCTTTAGTCCCTGTCTGTGTAGTAGCTGGTCTAAATGTGTGCAGGACATCATAATCTTGCACTGTCGGTGTGCTCTCCATGGCTTTAAACTGTGTTTCAGTGATCGCACAGATGTCAGCTCTAGAGTAAAGAGAGCTTCTAGGGAGTTGAGTTATTTATTTAGACTCCTAGATTGAGCAGTAATACCTTTAGATTTGCTTGGTTTTGATTTATGTCATGTCAAAAGTACTTTCAGTTTGGCATTGCCTAAAAGAGGCACTATAGGGGAAGACAATGTTTTAGCTAATATTCAAAAGCCTAGAGGGGAAAACAGTAGACCATCCCTGGCAAAGCAGCTTGGTCTGTTCACCATCTCCTTCCATGATGACAAGTATTGCATCTCCTTAGAATGACACCAGAAACTAAGCCAATAAAAATCTTTTAACTTGGCTGGCTCAGCAGAGTATAGGACTTGGCATTTTTTTATTCATTCCTGTTAATATATCATCTCTGTTTTTTTCATTTAATGACCTTTATAGTTGATTTGGAACACCAGTTTTACGTGATGAGGATTTATCTTTTTGTATTTCATCTGGATGGGTTGCATTTTTTGTGCTTTGTTTGTTTCACCAGACATTTAGTGTGTGCAACAAAAGGGTTGATCTTATCAGGAGTTAAGACTTTTCTGTTCTTGTGTGTTTAAACTTGAAAAAAGTGAATGGTACAGAATGTTATCCCTTTACTAAGTGAAGCCTGGATTTACCCTGGTTTGTACATGGCCTTGGAATTTTTAAGTTTTCATAACTCATTGAGTTTTTCATCATACTGTCTGAATGTTTCATTATTATTTTAACTTAAGCCTCTTTGAAACTGGGGATTTTAGCAATATGTAATTTCTTTTCCTATTTATTGTGTTCAATGCTAGGGATGGACATCATGGTTTTCATGTAAGTTTATTATTTACTTTAATTCAAAATTTAGCTGTTTAATGAAATTTTAACTCAGAAGGTTGCAGCAGATTGTATATGAATGTAGACAGTTTATAATTTAATGTGTTATTTAATCTTTATTAGCTATTTGTTGCGCATCAGTCATGATATCTGTGAAGTTGTCAGAATTAAACTCTTAAAACTGATTGGCTAGGAGAGGGAACTAATCTAAGGGGGTGGCGAAAGCCAACACATTCTGGCTAGGCTTATAAATGCCCTTGGGCAGATAGCCTAGTACTTACCTATGAACGAACATAAATTAAGCATTCTAACTAAAATCAGTATTCTGCCATGCAAGTCAATTGCAGGCAGAAGACAACATGGCCAGTGAGTATTGGCTGCTAAGGGGGGAGGCTCAGTGTGAGACATGTAACCATGCATTAGCAGGCAATCCTATGCAAATGAGGGGAAGGATAGTGAATCCCAGTTTTGATGTGAGGCAGGTCCCAACAGTGTAAGGGTATGAATAGCTGGGTGCAAGCCTTGGAGTTAACTGACATCATGGGGGTGTGTGTCAGGCATACTGTAAGCGGATTGGAGCCCAGTGGCTCTGGGTTGCTCCTAGCTAAGGACAGTTAAGATATGGGGGGTTTCTAAACCTGCCTAGCAGTCTTTACAAAGCCTAAGCGGGTGTGCACGGCTCGCACTGGGTCGTACAGGAAGAAAAAAAGAGGTTAAACCAGGAAATAGCAGCAGTGTGCACATTTGACCACTCTGCGCGATGCGCACACGGATTTAAACAGGAAGGCAATGGGAAGGGAAAACAGCAGTAGGAAGGTAATCAAGGAGAACTAGCTTAGCTGCCATGTGAAATGTATCAGAATCAGCCAATTACAAAGGCAGCAGACCAGCCCAGCCCAGAACACTACTATAAACTAAGCAAACACCTTCCCCTCTGGTTTTTCCCACACTCTACACCACCGGTGTATACAGGCGTTGAACTTTTAACTAAAAAACCTGCAAATTGAGAAGGGCTGCAGCAGGCAACATAGAACAACATGTGCAAGAGGCTGAGGGTGGTGAGGATGTGAATGCTGCCGAACAACCCACAGTGAGGAGACAGAGAAGAGTGTACACACCCAGGGTAACCTACCAGGGGCTACATGAACTGGAGATAGTGGAGCGCTATAGGGTGGACAGAGACTACCTACAGCAATGTGTCGAGCTTTGCTGGCCACACCTGTCACACCACACTGACCGAGGGAAACCCATCCCAGTGGATACCAAGGTATGTGTAGGTCTAGGTATACTAGCCACAGGTACTTCCCAAAGCACAACTGGAGATATCATGGGGATCTCACAGGCATCAGCATCCAGAGTATTCCACCAGATGTCCTTCAAGAATGCAACTGCAGTCCTGACAGTCCTGACATATGGGTTGTCCTGCCTCAGGCAGCCCTTCGGTCGGCCGGATTCCAAAGTCTGGGTCCGCCATCTTCTTCAGTCTTTCTTGCCGCGCGGTGCCCGAAGCAGAAGCAGTTTGCAAGTGCCGGTCGGCCAGCTCCTGTGTTTTCAGATACCGAAGTCATCAAAAAGCTAAGTACCCCGTTGGGGAACCTTTTCTTGCCTCAGCCGATGTCAGATAAAACTGCAAAAGTTAATAATTGCTTGTCTTGTGGTAAACAAATACCTCATAAGGACTTCCATTCTTACTGCCTTCCCTGCCTCGGCCCAGACCACGACGTCTCGGCCTGTGCTGCCTGTGCTTGCTTCAATAAGCGCACACTTAGGCGCCGGGCAGAATTTGCTGAAGACTTTTTTGGGGAAAATTACTCCTATATCATGCCGTCGGAACTACCGACAGCACATATTTCCAAAAAACGGAAGGACCGGGACCGACATTCACGGCCCGCGACTTCCACCGACACCACGCTAAAGCCTACCGCGAGTGCATCGGTCTCTTCGGAGGCGGTAATTCAACCACTCCAGGCCGACGATGCCGCTTTACTGCACACTTCGGTCCCGGAGGCTACCCCGGTGCCGGTTGTTGATTTTCCTCTTGAAACCGAAGCCCAAGATTTGCCTGACACCATACCGGTGGACAAAGTTACTCCAGCACGTGGGGCAGCTAGGCCTCCTGTGTCTATGTCCATCAAGCCCTACACACGTGCTAAGGCTGCCAGCCAGGCTAAGTCTCACCCTCCTAAATCTTTTTCACAGGGTCCCACTTCTGATAAACAGATCATGACTTTAGCTGCAGATCTAATTTCTTTAATCAGGGGCTCTCAGGCTCATCCAGACAGAGGTTCTCAGCCGCCTTCAGACAAGAGGCCTAGGGTTGAGCAGGCAGATACCCTTTCCTCAGATGAAGCCTCTGGTGAGTCAGGCCATTCAGATTCCCAGGAAGAATCCTTCCCGGCCTACGAGGATTCTGATGCTGATGAAATCCATTCCCTCTGCCTCTCCTCCTGAGGATATTTCTTTCGGGGAAATTCTACACTCCATGAGAGAGCATTTTCAGTGGCAGGGCCAGGACTTCTCCGACTCCAGGAAAAGGCTTCGGACTTTCCTTAAGTTACCCCAGCACAGGCCTTTAGCTATACCCCCAGTGTTAGATGTATTGGATGATGTGTACTCAGACTCCAGTACTTCTCCTGATTCTCTCCCTCCTGCTCCTGTCAAGCCAGACAGATATTACAGGGTTCCTGAAACTCATAAACATCTCTTTAAGGCCCACTCTGTTGATCTAGAAACTATTTCTCAGGGGCCCAAAGGAGTGGCCACTTCCACGGCCAAAAATCCTTTGCCCGCAGACAGGGAATCTAGGTCCCTGGAGAGGTGGGGTAAAAAAGTTTATACCTCAACCACCCTTGCCATGAGGGCACTTAACTGTCTTTTCCATATGTTTCAGTATCATAATTTCTTGATGGATGATTTGCAGAAAAAGTTAGCCTCTCCTGAGCCTTTAGATAGAAAGGCTTTGCAGGATTTGGTTCATAATACTCAGCAGGTTAGCAATCATTTTCTTCAGTGTGGTTATGATGCACTGGAAGCTTCATGTAGGGCAGCTATGACAGGGGCCGTCATATGTAGACATGCTTGGTTGAAAGAACAGACATTGCCAGATCATGTTAAAGTAAAGCTTCTAGATGCACCTCTGGAAAAACACAAGCTATTTGGTGCTAATGCACAGGGTGTGTTGAAATCAATTGAGGAAAAGGCTAAATCCGTACAAACAGTCAAAGATTTCCTCCAGGTTCAGCCACCAAGGTTCAGCAGGAATTGGCCTTCGAAGAATTGGTCCTTTCCAGACACTGACATGTTCCAAAGGGGAAAAAACAGGCGTGCTCGAGGTAGAGGGCAATACCGAGGCTCCTACAGGGGCCGCCAATGACAACCAACTAATCAGAGAAGTGGTGCAGGGACTTCTACTGCTCCACAGGGACAATCACAATGACTTGACTTTGACACCGCCGACCAAGGCTCAAAGAGAAGCACCTTTAGGCAGAAAATTATCTTTATTTTCAAAAAATTGGCACGTTTTTACAAAGGACAAATGGATTTTGGACATAATAGACAAAGGTTACAGGTTCCACTTCCATACCTTACCAACAAGACAAGGCATGCCAAACCTGCCACAAAATCAAAGGGCAGAGGCACTCATACAAGTTTCCAAAGCTGCCACAAATCAAAGCAATAGAAAAGGTTCCTCCTCAGGAACAAGGCCAGGGATTCTACACAAGACTGTTCCTTGTTCCAAGAAAAGAAAAGCAATGGAGACCTATACTGGACTTGTCCGCTCTAAACACTTTTCTCATTGTGCCAAAATTCAAAATGCTGACGTTACAGCAACTTCTTCCCATGCTGGGCAAGGGGTCTTGGCTGGTTACTCTGGACCTCAAGGAGGCATACCTGCATGTCCCAATCAGACACAGCTGCAGAAGATACCTCAGATTTCTTGCAGGGTGAGAGCATTATCAATTCTCAGCATTGCCTTTTGGCTTATCTACTGCGCCCAGAGTATTCACGAAATGCCTGGCATCAGTAATTGCACATTGCAGACTTCAGGGGATACAAATATACCCTTACCTGGACGACTGCCTTATACAAGCGGACAGCAAGCAAACCTTGATAAGAAACTTGGACTATGTCATTCACTTACTACAGGCTTTGGGATAAACAGTCAACATTCAAAAATCAAGACTACTGCCATCCCAACAAATAATTTTTCTAGGAGCCAAACTGGACACAAACTCACAAATGGCTTTCCTCACAGAAGAAAAACAAGAACAATTACCAGATTACTTCAAAAGCCTAGCAAAGCACACCCAGATGACTGCAAGGAAAATCCTGCAGGCCCTGGGTTTCATGGCATCTTGCATTCTTCTGATTCCACTGGCAAGACTACACATGAGAAAACTACAATGGTACCTAAAAGTTTATGGTCTCAACACAGCCACAACTTAGAAGCAATTATTCCACTCATTCCATGTCTACAAAAGGAATTTTTGTGGTGGGCACAAGCAAGCCAGCTAAACAAAGGCATGTCTTTCAACAAATCTCAAGCAAGCCAAACCATTACAACAGGCGCCTCAGATCATGGATGGGGCACATGGAGGGCAGATGCATTCAAGGGCAATGGGCACCCGGAATTGCATCTGCACATCAATCAAAAGAGATGTTGGCAGTGATTCATGCAATCGAGGCCTTGGAAAATTTCTTCAGCAAGGTCATCTGCTGATAAAGACAGACAACACCACTGTTATGTGGTACATAAACAAACAGGAGGCACCCATTCTTACCCCTCTGCAGACTAACAATGACTCTTTGGGAAAAGTCCCTGAAACTGAACATACAGTTGCAATCCCAGTTTGTTCCAGGCAAGGACAATGTTCTGGCGGACAGTCTAAGCAGAAACATTATGGACCCGCACGAATGGATGTTGCATCCAGACATTTTTTCACAAATAACTCATGCATGGGGAAGGCCGGACATAGATCTCTTTGCCTCACACCTCAATCATCATCTGAAGAAGTTCTGCTCAAGGACACACCATCCTCAAGCCTGGAGAATGGATGATCTCTCCTTCAGCTGGAATTCTCTAACAATCTATGCATTCCCACCTCTACCATTAATGACCAAGGTGTTACTGAAGATGAAAGCAGAACAACCAAAAGGCATTTTGATAGCTCCAGACTGGCCAAGACAGCACTGGTATCCATTACTAAGGAGCATAACTTGCACCAAGCCGTGGCCCCTGCCTCAATGGCCTCTGCTTATAACTCAGCACAATTACAGGACTGTTCATCCCAACCTGCAAACATTGCAACTGACAGCTTGGAGGGTTCCATGACTTCTCCCCATATCTCTCTCTCCAAAAAAGTTCAAGAGATCTTACTGGAAGCACGCAGGCCTTCCACCAGAAAAACTTATTCAGCCAAATGGAAGAGATTCAACATCTGGAATGCCAACAAGGGTCAGGATGCATCAGTAATGAGCATCCCACAGATACTAGAATACTTGGCAGAAATGCTTCACAACAGCCTTTCATATTCTTCCATAAAAATACACGCCTCAGCAATTTCAGCAAAATACAACTGTGATCCACCTGTGTTTTCACATCCTTTGCTAAGACCGTTTCTAAGAGGGATAAAGAATATCAAACCTCCAGGAAAACCACCAGTGCCTGCATGGGACCTCAACTTCGTCTTGGAAAAATTAACTCTTCCTCCTTTTGAGCCAGCAGCATCTTCAGAATTGCAATTTCTCTCCTGGAAAACAGTTTTCCTGTTGGCAATTACTTCAGCAAGAAGAGTCTCGGAGATGCAGGCCCTCATGGCAGTACCTCCATTTCTCATTTTCCATCAGGACAGAGTCTCTTTAAGAACCAATCCTTCATTCATGCCAAAAGTGATATCCAGGGTTTCTCTAAATCAAGCAATTCACCTGCCTACTTTCTTTCCCAATCCTCAAAATAAAGGAGAAAAGCTTCTGCACACTTTGGACATACACAGACAATTGCTGCTACTTGGACAGAACAAAGGCCAACAGAAAGTCTGACCAACTATTTGTAGCTTACGCTGCTGGAGTACAAGGAAAGGCAATTTCCAAACAAACAATTTCAAAATGGATTGGAGACTGCATCAGATTCTGCTACTCTTTCCATGGAAAAGGTGTGCCAGCCAATATCAGGCCACACTCCACCAGAGCTACAGCCACCTCCACAGCCTTTCTAAGAGGGTGGCTACAAAGGACATTCTAGAAGCTGCTACATGGAGCTCCGTGCATACATTTTCCAAACATTACAACCTGCCTTTATATTCCAGATCCCGAGCAGCCTTTGCTTCTGCAGTCCTGCAGGGCATTTTAGCTACACCATCCTTATCTTAGATCCTACCACCCCCAGCTTGGCTGTGGTATTCAACCCATATGTCAGGACTGCACTTGCATTCTTGAAGGACATAGTACAGTTTTGTACCTACCATAAATGTAGATGTCCGATAGATATGCAACTGCAGTCAGATTTCCCACCCTCCTACCCCTCTGTAATTCTCTTTTTTGGGTCCACTCCCCCTTTTTCAAATTAGCTGGGGATATCTGTTATGGTGTATCTGTTTATTTCTGTTGTGCAGATATGAAATTTTTCTCCATTTTCTAAATTTAGCCTTCCTTGGAGGGCACCTGGCATCTGGGGCAAGAAACACTGAAGAAGATGGCGTCGGCTGATGCTTTTATACCCCAGCTGCTCTGACGTTGGGGAAGAGGTGACATCAGCCGACGCCGGACCCAGACTTTGGAATCCGGCCGACCGAAGGGCTGCCTGAGGCAGGACAACCCATATGTCAGGACTGCAGTTGCATATCTATCGGACATCTACATTTATGGTAGGTACAAAACTGTACTTTCCTGGATGCCATGTCAGCACATGCCAGTGAGCACATATATTTCCTCAACACCCGTGAGGTGTTGACCAGCAATATGCATCTCTTCCACCAAATAGCAGAATACACTGGGGTAGTGGGTGCTATAGACTGCATGCACATACACATCAAAGCATCACCTGGCGAGCAGGGTAGGGTCTACATCAATCACAGGGGCATCCCCTCCATCAACTGCCAGGTCGTATGTGATGCCCAGGGCATTATACTGAATGTGTGTGCAGGCTGCCCTGGAAGCTACGACGATTCCCACATATGGCATCTGACGCAGGTGTACCAGAGATTTGCCAATGGGGACATCCCCTACAGCCAACTAGTGGGGGATACTGGGTACACACTGGAGCCATGGCTGATGACACCCATCAGAAATACACACACACCTGAACAACAATGCCATAATGAGGCACACACACATGCCAGACATATAATAGAGCATGTGTTTGGGATGCTCAGGTCACGGTTCCGGTGTCTGGACACATCCGGTGGAGCCTTGCAGTATTCACCAGCAACATGTACCCAAATGCTACACAGTATGATCCTGCAGAAACAGCTGCAGCAGGGACAGCATGGGGCAGGGCCACACAGCCCCCCACCAATGCCAAGGCCTGCACAGGCACAGAGTGACCTGGAGGAGGAACAACCTGAGCCTGCCCCAGTAGGCAGAAGGAGGCGTGCCCATTATGCCTTGACGTTGGCAAAGGGGCAACGCATAGCACATGCACTGACACAGTAGGGACCCAGGGAATGACACCTCTCTCTGACTCGCACATACAGTAAAAGGGATGCCAAACATGACACTACCTGTGCTCAACCATGTATAGGGAGTGTACTATGTGCATCCGACATAGGCAGCCCACCAGCACCATCCGCAATCCTGGCATGCCCACAAGGTAAGCCTACCAATTGCCATATGGAGTAGAATGTGTCATTACCTGTAGCTATGGTATGGATGTGAGCATGCAAGGGAAACGAGAGGCTGGATGTTATAGCAGCAGACAGTAGACACCCATAGTGGCACCATGACATCTGTAACACGTATGGAGTCACCATAGTAGCCAGTACTACACAGGGTGACAAAACCCACTGCAGGAAATGTACTGAGCAACATGTGTGTCCATATGACCCACACATGCCAGTCAGGACGGTTCACATATCCAACAATAGTGTCAGTCAGCAGAACAGGTGTAGACAAACCCAAACAGAGCCTGTGCCATGGCCCCAGAATGATGGCTATGGTTAACCTCCCCCCCACCCCCATGCCTACACTGACGGACCACAGCAGGGCAGCCAGTGGGATGTCCTGAAGGGTAGGAAGTCAGACAATAATGTGTAGGGCAACCAAAGCCAAGATCTGTAGTACACTGGTATGCCTCTAGCCAGCACAATAGGTAAGACTACAGACTGAAATGGAGTACCCGACATACTACAGTCCCAGCAAATGTGTACAAGTGTCAGGTGTGCCCCCCATCCTATGTAGACATATAGTATCAGTCAGGTGTGCCCCCCAATCCTGTGTAGAAATGTAGAAATAGTCAGTGTGCCCTCCCCCCAACCTACATAGAAATATAGTAACAGTCAGGTGTGCCCCCCCCCCCGCTATGCAGAAATGTAGTAATGGTCAATGCCAAATGATGGATGGACACCCTGCAGAGACAGCATGCTACCTGTCGGTGTACAACACAAAGGTCAGCACTGCATTACAAACTACCTGGACTTGACCCAGACATGCAATACAGATGGTCATACTGGGCATGCTCATACACTTAGAGAAATGAAGGCAATGTAAGGCAACAACATACTGAAAGGTCATACTGGGCATGCTCACACACACACAAACACATGATGGCCATGTCTGCAAACACCAGTGGACCAGACATATCTGGCAGTTGCAGTTGTTAGTGCAGACACTCGTCAGTATGCACCACTCATGCCTTGCATACACAGTGAATAGGAATACAGACATATATGTAAGGACAACACGCTATAATAAGCCAAAGGTAGGCGGACATAGATGTGTGGAAGAGGGTGACTGTGACATGGAGCCATCCAGGCCTGCCCCACCCAGCACACAGCCAAAGGGCCCCAAACACAGGAGGTACAGATGTCACTCACTGCAGATACTAGCCACCAGTATCTGTCAGCATTACAGACCATGTGGTGCACGTGCCAGCTGTGCAACATGACTGTACAAGGAAGTAGTCATCTAGCAACTGTATACATATACCTGTGAAATATGACCCTGTGTGTGTCCGCATGTGGTGTGTCAACCCATACATGAATGGGTAATGGCCCATGCACACACACTTCCCTCCTCATAGCCCTACTATGACAAGCCCGCTGAGGTCATCCAATGTGAAATACTCCTTTGGGAGAGTTGTAGGCTAGAAATCTCCATGGCGCATCCCATAACTGCGTACAGATGTAGTGTGATAAGCTAGTTAGGTAGGACTTCGAACCCCACACATGAGTGTGTGTGTGTGTGTGTGTGTGTGTGTGTGTGTGTGTGTGTGTGTGTGTGTGTGTGTGTCCATCTGACTGTGTAAAGAGCAATGCTTTTAAGGGTAGTCACACTCCCAACAATGTAAATGCACAACTTAGGCAAGGCTGCTGATGTCATCCACCTAGAAATACACCTCTGGGAAGCTGTAGCCCAGTAATCTCCATAGCGCGTCCTGTAAATGTGTACCACTGTAGTGTGATAAACTAGTTAGGTAGGAGTTCTATCCCCAGACATGGCAAGTGTGTGTGTGTGTGTGTGTGTGTGTGTGTGTGTGTGTGTGTGTGTGTGTGTGTGTGTGTGTGTGTGTGTGTATGTGTTTGTGTCTCTGTCTATCTGTGTAGAGAGCAATGCCTTTTAGGCTAGCCAGACTCCCCACAATCCAAATGCTCAGCAGCTGATGTCATTCACCTAGTAATACTCCTCTGGGAAGCTGTAGCCCATCCTGTAAGTGCATACCGCTGTAGTGTGACAAACTATGTTGGTAGGTGTTCCATTCCCTGACATGGCAAGTGTGGATGTATGTGTGTTTATGTGCGTGTTCCGTTGTCAGTGTAGGGAGTAATTCTTTGGAGTCCATTCACAGATACTACAACCTCCAATGGTCCACTTTGACAAGTGTTGCAATGTCGTAAACTGAGAAATACACCTTTGGGAAGTGACAGTCCAGTAATCTCCATGGCGCGTGCCATAACTGTGCACTGCTGTAGTGTGATGCACTATTTAAGTAGGAGTTCTAACCCCAGCCTTGGCAACTGTGTGTGTGTTTGTGTGTGTGTCTGTCTGACTCTGTGTAGACAGCAATGATTTTTAGGGCAGGCACACCCCCTGCAATTTAAGTGCCCCACCTTGGTAAGGCTGCTGATGTCATCCACCCCGAAATACACCTCTGGGAAGGTTGTAGCCCAGAAATCTCCGTAGCACGTGCCATAACTGCGTATTGCTGTAGTGTGATTCAGAACCCTGGTAGGGTGCCATACCCACCCATGGCAATTCTGGATGTTTTGTGTGTGTTCCACTGTCTGTGTAGGGAGCAATGCAATTTAGGCTAGTCACACTCAGTACATGACAAATGCCTTACTTTGGCAGTCCCGCTGATGTCAGCCAATGCGATATACACCTTTGGGGAAGGAGTACTGCAGTAATCACGGTGGCGCGTACTATAACTGTGTAGTGCTGTAGTATAATACACTAGTTAGGTAGGGGTTTTACTCCCGGACATGACAGGTGTGTGTGTGTGTGTGTGTGTGTGTGTGTGTGTGTGTGTGTGTGTGTGTGTGTGCACGAGCGTGTGTGTTTATACCTTATATCCTGTGTGTCGGAAGGTGTGCGTGTGTGACACCTGGGCCCAATGTGTAGCGGGTTTTGCAATTTTCTTATATGGTGGCCCAGTACATATCACAGTGTCCACTGTACAGGGAAAGCAGCTGTGAAATAGCCAAGAGGCTGTGGTGCATATCCATACCCATACATGTGGCAACAAGGCCAGGCAATCACAGTTAGCAACCCCAGTATTACCCAGAGCACACTCTCAACCCATGTCTCATGCACACACACATGGCGAGGCAACAGCTAAGATGTGTGTAGTACACTGCATTTTAACGACTGATAGTAACAATAGTGTGAATGCAATGGCCTACAGAGGCCATGGCACCCTGTCCAGCAGTACGATAGGCACCTAATTGCAGACAGTGCACCTCCAGTATGTTTCCCACTGGATACCTGCAACAACTGTGGTTCCATCAAATGCGATCCGCAAAGGACATACCATGCCTTACACACATGCCCTATATGAACAGATGCCACTGACACCAGGGAATACCTGTAGCATGCTACCAGTGTAGGTGCAGGGTCAACCAGCTGTCCATTACCGGGCCCCGCCACATGAGGGCGGGACTGTCACATCTGATGATTACATTCTATGTACACAACATGGGCCAGAAAAAACAGATACACTTCCACATGCCACTGTACATAAATGTGGGACGTGTGCATATCCCAAACACCGTCCATGTCATGGCGTATAGAACACATACATGCCAAACATTCCACAGCACTGGCCACTCACAGTAGTAACCCAGGAGACTAGAGGGTGTAAACTCTACCCACCTGTGTGGTCCATTCCGGACACTTACACCCCTTAGCCATAATGCAGACCATTTTTATGTTGCCTGGTGCCAAGGTATATCCCTCACCTAGCCTTGTACAGCCATGTGGGACTCTCAACCACTACACACCCATGAAGCAATGCACACATGCAGGCCGGTACTAGCACCCTGTGTTGTGTGTGTGGTGTATGATGCTTCCGACCACAATCACACCAAGTGGCATACTGAAACATGCTGTCTAATGTCAGACACCGTCACATACCCTTTGACCATAGAACCCCAGGTTAACACCCTGCGGGCCAATTTATACCTATGCAGTACTGTATTGTGGCAAGGTAACTGGTTAGGAAGTGTATTTGTTACCCTGCCAAGTGTGGTAATGTGTATGGGTCCCTTACAGAGTGTGGCTATGTTGATGCTGACACCTGCTCAAGTGGACAGGCTCGTGTGCTACGCCTACTGTATCGCAATAGTGTTGCAGATGTCACTCACCAGCACATATACATTTGGACAGCTCACCAACATGTAAGCTGTGTGGCGCATGCAATAACTGCATACACATGTGATAGCTATGCATAGCAGTCAGGTGTTTGAAACCTCGTACTGGTAGGTGTGTGACACAAACATGCTTACATTTTACTCACCCCCTTACATTCTTTGTCTCTGCCTGTCCCACCCACACCCACTCTGGTGGATGTGGACTTGTACACCTGCTTTGCTGAGCAGCAGCTTGTGTTTTGTAAGTGATGGTCATGATCAGCTGATGGCCTCTGCACCAATTGCAGTCCTCCTCTAGCTGAGTGCATGTGGAACAGCTGTGGTAACATTCCCATAGCCAATTGCATGGTAACACACTCCAGTATCTAGGAACATCATTTTGGTGTTGGCCCTTTACATCCACTGTGGGCAAGAACTAGAACTGTCGTTTGGCGAAATGGAGCTCAGATGGATTGGCGATTTACCTCTAACAACTTACACTGTGGAAACAGGGCAACAGACAGGAAGGGAATGTGCCTGGCCTGACTACAGACTCTAAGTGCTGCTATACTGCATGTGGAGTAATGTTGGTTTCACAGTGTGTGTGTGTGGATATGGCTGTCCTACATGTTGTAATACTTGCCATGTCAGTACTGTGTTTATGAGGAATCCACATCTGCAGGGTTGTCTGCAAACTGGGCAGTGTGTTGTGCCCTTGGTGTCATGTGTTACCCACAGAGCACGTGTCTGTGAACTGCAGAAGGTAGTGTGAGGATTGCAGTCTGTAGATGGTGAAAGCCCTGACAGTTACTGACTTCATATCCCTCATAGGACACATGTTGCAACAAACCCTGTTACTACAGTACATGTATGAGGTTAACACAGCAACATGTCAATACTGGCCCTGTGTATGTGCTTCCAGCCACAACTCTGTCAACCTTTGTACATATGTCGTGCATTACAAGGTGCATGTGTGCTGTACACCATCATAAGTGTCATCATATCTGATAGGGAGATATCAGACTGCTACACATGTTATGTACAGTATGGGTAATATTTGCTGACATTACCAGGACATTCCTTGGTCGTTTGTACAGTACTGAGATCTGTGTAACTATGATGACTGTTGACAAAGTGTATTGTGAGCATGTTCTTTAAACTGTGTACAGACTGTGGTAGTTGTCATTGTTATAGGTCCCGTCCTATCTGATGTTACATGCTGCTCCACTGTATGTTACCGTATTGGTTTACATGTTTGTACGGCCATACACACACATGTCCCATACCACAGACAGACAGCAGACCACACTGTGTAGCAGCCCAGTATATGTAGGGCTAGTCTGTGAGTGGCACATATGAGGATGTTGAACAAATAGTCTATATACTGTACTGTTATGCTAGCTTACCATATGTGGCTGTGTTCACATTGGATGTGGTTATGTACCTTCACACAGCTGTTTCTTACCCTGTGGTGTGGCATGCCTGCAGAGCCTGCTATATATGCAGGTGCATGTGCATTTCCCCATAGGAGATATTGGCCAGTGATGAGCCAGTCTGCCTGTAGCCTGCACAGTCCATTGTTATATGTTTAGCTTAGTGTACTTATCCAGTGAGATGTCATGTGGAGATACCTGCCGGATGTACTGGTGCCGGGTCTCCCTTGACGGTCATGTATGTCAGACAGAGCGGTGGGATGCTGTACAGATGTAGGTCACTATCTAATGGGTAGTATGTGGCCATGAGACCCCTGTACCAGCAGTATTATGTGACAGGCCAGACAGGGGTGTGTGAATGCATACCTGTGGTGGCATATGTATACCAGTCATTATGTGTTATACCCATCTACATGCCTGTTAACATCCATATTGTCATGCATGGTACACATGTTTAGCACTAAGGGGTTCTGTGTATACCTCTGGACTATAAGGAGTGTTTCAGAATGTCCACATATATTGGCCAATATCTGTGCTGCAGTCCACAGGGACATTATCTGCTAGCAGTGGTACTTTACCAGGATGTCCTTAGGATGTTTGTCAGTAGCCAATGGCACACATGTGGAAAGCAGATGTGACCTCCCACACACACCATGTCTGTGAAGACAATCACAATTACAGTAGCAATAGTCTACCGATATACCTACTACACATACCTGACATCCACTTGCACTATGACATTGGGGTTATAGGGGCTGGGGTAGGTCTGCACTCTATGTCCAGGACATATGGTGAGCACATCTGGACATATATACATCCAGATATATATCTATGATTACACATATACATATCGACATATATAGATGGGTATGTAGAAGTACATAGATATACATATACATACCCAGATATATACATATACAGAGCAATATGTGTTTACACATATACAGATGGTGATACATATGCACATAAATGTATGGATATCTACAGATATAGTGACAGTAATAGGTATATTGGTATAGATATGTATGCACATATAGTCATAGATATCTATACATATACCAACATAACTAGACATATCTGTACACATAGAATGTGCATACATATATAGCTATATACACAGACAAACACACACACACACATATATATATATATATATATATATATATATATATATATATACCTATATATACACATATGTATAGCTACATATATGTATAGATGTGTACACATATGTATATACAAAGAGATGTACACATGGTCATATATATGTAGCACTATACAGATGTGTATACAGACATATGTATGTATATACCTGTGTATGTACATGTAGATATCTATACACCTATATGTATACAACCATATACCTGTCATGAGTAAATGTCAGGGTTGCATATACCAACCCACATGTATCCCACTGTATGTATTTGCTAGGTGTACAGTATGATGAAACAACATATGTGATGCAACAGTCATATTAATGACAATGACTACACAAACTAGGACGTAAAGGCAAGTGCTCAGTACCACTCAGTTTGGGTAATGACAGATGTATTGGTAACAGCAGATGTCCCCACAGTGGTCATGGCGTAGTGGTCATGTGTTGTGACTTCAGTGTAAAGGGCCCTGAGTTCATGATTTGCAAGGGCTGCTCATTTTGTTGCTGGCCAGAACAAGGACTGTTGGATACAGAGTGGTTAAGGCAGTGTTTGTGCAATGTAGGCCACACACGTCAGTATCACGACATAGATAGGTAGGGGGTCTAGTCCCAGTGTTGGCAAGTAACTGTGTGCGTGTATGTGAATGGGTCTACTTCAGGTTGCAGGGTATACATGCCTCAGTGGGCCACCTGTCCATGTGGTGCAGGCAATACCCGGTATAGTAACCTGTCAAATGTGTTCAGCTGTACCCCAGATATGTCACTGCCATGTGTCAGCACAGTGACATACCCCGTTGTGCATTATGACTGCAGACCATCCTTGTGCTGACACATGTACACCTACAACACACTTGCATATCAGTTTAGAGACCACAACCAAGCAATATTACTAACAGCTAGAAGGCATCACTGCTGGATGGCTACACTACCTGCCAATTATGCCTCAAACTCTACACCCTACAACGTGTTACACTGCAGGACTGTGGTACACTAGTGTACACTCACCTTGTGCATCAGAACCATATCAGCCTGTCCCTGCATCGATGGTATGGATGACAGGGAAGGGGCACAGGTATCATCATATGCACAGGGTGTGGTGTTGATCTGCCAGAGGCACGTGCAGGTACAGGTGTTGAAGTGCTACTCTCACCTGCTGATGACATTTGTCCGCTGGTACCACATCCCTCCTGGTACTGGCCAGGACCACGTGCATATGGCCTGCTGTGGTGTGGACAGCACACCCCCTGCACTGCCAGGGCTTCTACTGCCACTACAGGAGCCCCTTGGTGTCAAGCATGCCCACGCTGAGTGCCATCAGTTGGTGTTGCTTTGCCACATCCACGTGGGCATCCCCGCATCCCCACCACATGTCGGAGCATGGACACACCAGGGCTGATGAGGGCCATCAGTTCATCATGTCGTCTATCCGCTTGCTCGTTAGAAGCACGGATGGCAGCCGCCACTTCACGGAGGTTGTCGCCTACAGTAGCAGTGCAGCCCTCTGCAGCCTAAGGCCCTGTCTGGTGTAATGCTCAATTACATGCCTGCGCCACCATTACAGTCTGGAACATGCATCTGCTGGTTGCAGCTATGTTGCCTATGCCAGGGGCATGATGACCAGTGGCCCTACCACGAGCACCCTGGGACATCCGCCTATGTGGCAGCCTGCCAGACATCCAGCTATGCCTGCTGTGACTGGACACAGTAGGCATGGTTACCACACTTTCCTGTGCAATGCCACTGAACGCCAGCTGTCCCTGTGCTATGGTCACTGGTACTGGGCTGTGTATAGGCACTGTAACTGGTGGGGTGGCTAAAAGGGGGGTGTCAAATGTATGCGCAGTGTCGGCCCCTGACATCCCCACCTGTGCCTCACCATTATCATCGTCATCGGTATCTGTATGGACACCTACCTCAGATTGGGTGCAGGAGAGACCCTGACTCACCCCGTCAGCTGGGGGGGGGACAATAATCGCACTTTAAAACCTGTACAGCATTGCTTAACAGTACACACACACACACACACACACACACACACACACACACACACACACACACATCTCTGTACTACCTACCTGTCCATGCCTTTACAAACAGTCCCACGTATATGTCCATGTGTTACCCCATCCTGCATCACACTTCTTAACATGCACACATTGCTACCACTCATTAACATCTCAGTCCTATAAATGCCCACACAAGCGGTCATGACACAAGGCCTGTTGCTGCATTACCTGCCTGACCTGTGTGTAGTGGAGTAACATGGCCCCAATGCTGTCATTTGGTATGCACCCTCTGTATGGCCGGAATGATGTGCATGGCCTTTTTATGTGTGGGTTACTATGTTGTAGCCATAATACCTCCCACTGGTGTGTCATGTGTATCTAATTCTCAGTACATGCGGGATGTGCTGCTCCGTCGGCCCATCAAGTGTCAACTGTAATATGTGGATACACTCCCTGGTGTTGACTATTCCTTCCCCAATGCATCTGTAGAGCTGCATACATGGGCTGTAAGTGACCTCTCTGCTGACAGCAGTATTATGTGTGTACCTGGGGTCTACCGTCCCTCTGGATGCCTGATCCAAGCTACAGGCCATATTGTACTATTTGCTGTCCTGTGAGTACATGACAGGTATTCCTGGTGTGCAGTGCGGCACTCCATGTCCATGTACTGCACGGTCCCAAAGGGGGGTACAGCCATATGAACACCCCACAATCACACATGTGCATATGTGGCCACACACACAAACACACACATGCACACACACATCATACATGCATCTTCCTCCCACCATTTCGCCAGAGTGACCATGCAGGCAAAGTAACCACCAGGATGCACACACACACACACACACACACACACACACACACACACACATGCAGGTGAAGATGCACAATGATCATACACACAGTCCTCCAATTACCCATCTGCCAACATGCAGAACATATGTTACAGAACAGCATGCAGTTCAGCTATACTCACACCATGCTAGCAGCGGTATACATGTGCATGATGCATGTGCTGAGACTAGGTGATGCCCCTTTCCCTGGATACCTCTGCACCCATGTACACATTATTGATGTGCACCTGTTCTGCACCCTGCCATATACTGTGCCCAACAACTCACAGATGTCCAACCCATTACGGAATGTGTAGTACCGTGTCATTTATGCCAGCTGTACCTCTCACAGCCCCTGTGTGTTTCAGCAACACATACCTGGGATGATATGTGGACTGTTGTCATTGGTGAATCCCGGGTGCCTGATTTACAGCTGTCAACATCAACAGATTATGTATGGCCACTGCAGAAATGCTTACACTGGCAACCATCACAGCATACCATGGCTATGGGGGGTGTACACACCGTTATCACTTAAACACACACATCTGTGATCTGGCATGGGACCACGGCACTGCAGATCTTAGCTGTACACACACCCGATATGTAACATGTCCTGTACATTCATATGCAGTGTCTACAGATTGTGGTAGGTGTGCGGCTGCTGACCGCAATGTATACACACCACGTGGGGATGTGTGTTCACACCTTTATTATCATGGTTTATCACACCTCTTGTGTGTACTACAGCAGTCACCTCCCATGGCAGGGGTTATACTAGCGTGGGCCTTCCGCAATTGCCAGTGTATGTTCAACCTACCCTACACATGTCCCCCTATTCTGCATATTTGCAAGGTCCACTCATGTGCACATCCCATGGTGTTCACACAATGTCATCACTATTGCAGTGTCGGTAGGGTTACAGCTGCACAGGTCCTGGACCTGACTATATGCAGATAGAGCCATTCCTACCATCCTTAGAATCCCTGCTGCAGTGCACTGGGGTTTCATGCAGAGATTCCCCCCCCCTCAGCATTTATGCAGATGCATGACAGGTAAGCCCTACACATATGTGTCGGCTTGCAGTGTCCCATACACTGCATACCACATGTTGCAGCTTAGACCCAGCTGGTAATGTGGACTAGTGTAATGCTGTATGCCATTGTGTATCTCAGTAGCAGTTGGCTTTGCCCTACAAGTATGTACACTGGTGTTGCACTGTATATGGGTGTTGTCCAGAACATGTCACTACTGTAGACCATATCTACCAACTGTATATTACCCCCTGTGGACACATTCCGCAATGACAGGATGTTAGTTGTCATGCAGGTGTGTGACATTCCCTTTCAATACTCCATCATGTCTGCCCCTGTGCAACCATGCATTGCACAGCAACAATACATGCACATGTACAGCATGCATTAAGGGTAGGTATGTTAGATGCGTGCATGGAGTATTACATCACCATTAAAAGTCCGGTGTGTTGGCATGCATCTACATAATACATACTCACCAGCTTCAGGCTGCTGCGTTGCTGTTACCCCACAGGGACCGACATAAGTGGGTGAGAAATGAAATGCCAGTGCCCACACCTGTGGCACTGCTACAGGTTGGGTGCAGTACTACCATAAATCTACTTTAAATACACACAACACTACCACATCTGGACATCTAATTATCACTACAATGCAGCAACACATCACTTGTATAACATATCAGATATGCATGATCTACATGTACCACTGTGGATGTTTACACAACAGTGGTCTACTGATGTGCCCTGTATCCTCACCTCCACGCTCCTCAGCTGTTGTGTGGGTGACACCCACCTCCACAAAGGGGTCCAGTGGTTGATGTTGTTCAGGACGGGCAGGTGCCATGAGGCTGGCCAGGAGCTCCTCCACATGTGCCAGGGGGGTGGATGGCATGGCCCAGCCTTGTGGCAAGGTGATCCCCTGGACGGGCATTGCAAAGCAGGTCGGTGCAATGATGCCGGACCTGCTCATAACTGCGGTTATGCAGGCAGACATCATTGACCCTGTGGACTAGATCGTTCCACAGGGCGGTCCTCTCCTGCTGTTCCACAACTGTCCTGCCAAACAGGACCTGGTAGTGCAGTACCAGGTGGTGGATTATCACTTCATTCTCCTCATAGGTTCATAGGTTGGTACTAGGCTATCAGCCCTAGGGCCTATACAAGCCTAGCCATAACAATTCCCTGGCTATTTCTTCCCACATTATTTACTTTCCTGGACCCCTGTCTAGCAGGGTGACTGACGTGATCCCTGGGGTGAATTTCCTTTCTCCCATCCAAACGTCAAGGTTCCTCTTGAAGAGGTCCAAAGAGGCACTCTGCTTGACATGTATGGGCAATCTATTCCAGAGTCTGGGGAGTCTCTGGGTCAGGAACCTATCCCTCCAGCATGTTTTGTTTATTGTGATGACAAGGTTTAGATCCCTGGGCGTGTAGCTCTGAGGGATTGGGATTTCTTTAAGTGTAGCATGTCCAACAGCTCTGGGTTTGACATGGCCTTGTATGTTAAGCAGAGATCGCCTCTGAGTAGGCGGTATGCAACAGAGTATAGCTGGAGTTTTTAAAGGGTCAGCATAGGGCATCTGCTTTAGGCCTGTGATTCTTTTAGTGAGGTATTTCTGAGGCCTTTCCAGTTGTTGCAGATGTCTTGAGAGGTACATACCAAATGGGGCGTTGTATTCTATAATGGGTCTAATGAGGGATGAGTACAGTGGGACAATGACCTCCTTTTTCTGGATGAAAAGCCCTTTGTGATGAGGTGTGCCACATAGAAGGATTTCCTGACTGTTGTGGCGATGTGGTTATCGAAGGTGAGACCACTGTCCACCTGTGTCCCTAAGTCTCTTATCACACTTTCTGTGTTTAGTGTACTGCCACCTATATGGTAATTCATGGATACATGTTTTTTCCCAAAGGGATAACAATACATTTCTTGGCATTGAGCTTGAGCCCATGGCTCTGGCACCAAGCATCTGTTTCTGTAAGGCCCTTTTGTAGAGTATCCACATCATTTGGGGATTCAATAATGGCTCCCAGTTTGCAGTCATCTGCAAACTTTGTTATCCAGAGTCCCTTAGTGTTGACCTGTACTTCAGAGAAGTAGATGCCAAACAAGAGCGGCCCCAGGACTGAACCCTGAGGTACTCCACTTGTCACTTGTCTGGAGCTGGATTTGGAGTCGGCTACTTTTACAGTGTGGGTTCTATCAGTAAGCCATTTAGCAACCCATTGGGTGACATAGGGATTAATACCCAACTTAGTAAGTTTATCTATGATTCCAGAGTGGGGATGGTGTCAAAGGCCTTGGCAAGGTCTAGATAGGCTGTGTGGACCACCTTACCCTTGTCCATGGCTCTGGAGACTGATTCAAAGAAGTCAATCAGGTTCAGGAGACAAGATCGGCCCTTCACAAACCCAAACTGGGTGGGGTCCAGTGTTTGAAGGTTGCCAATGTCTTTGTTTATAAGTTCCATGATAATACGCTCCATGGCCTTGCAGATAAGGCTTGTCAGACTGATGGGACGGTAGTTTCGGGATCCAAGGTGGATCCCCTTGTGATTGGGATAACTGTAGCTCTGCACCACTCAGTGGGCACGAAACCTGAGGTGAGGCTATGATTAAACATGACACTTAGGTGAGGTGCCAGTTCATATTGTAGTTCATGTAGTACACAGCCGGGATGTCATCTGGTCCCATGGATGCTGTATTCTTGGCTTTAGAGAGTCGTTTTGTACCTGTGTGGCGTTATTACTGGAATTTGGCAATCTTGCGGTATTGAGATGGGCCATTTAGGGGGTGAGAGGGGGTGAAGTTGGCACTGAATCGATCTGCCAGGATATTGGCAATATCCTTTGGATCAGTATATTTATTGCCATTCTGTTTTAGCTCAGAGCAGATCTGAGCATTGCCATTTAGATTCTTGACATAGTTATAGAATGCTTTGTGGTTGTCTTTGGAATCTTTGGCAATTTTATTTTCATAACTAGCTTTGGAGGATTTTATGAGGCATCTCAGTTTCTTACTGAGGCTAGTAAGGAGTTTTGCATCCTGGGATTTTCCTCTTTTCTGCAAAAGTTTCTTCCTTTTGTTGTAAAGTTTGTTTATGGCAGGGGACCACCAGATTGGCTTCCTTTTTTGGATGAGAGCATTTTGGTTCTATTTGGGATGGCACGATTCATGCATGAGTGGATGTGCTCGTACAGTGCCTTAGTGTAGGATTCAGCAGTTGAACTTTCAGTTCCGTCTGCATGGGTGTCATGAAGTTTGTCACTTCTGACTTGAGTAGCATGAAGTTGGCTTTGGAGAAGTTTTTATGGTGGTTTCTTTACTGGGGGTGGGGTGGGATGTGGATGTTAAGGGTGATTAGCTTATGGTCAGACCTGACTACGAGGGGTGACCATAGGTATGGAGCATTGATTTGCCATGTTGGTAATGACCAGGTCTAGGATATTGGAGCCCTGGTGGGACTATGGATTAGTTGATCCAGGGCGTGGAATTTATGAATTCCAAGAACCGTTGCGCAAAGGTGTTGGGACATGAGTAGTTTTCCCAGTTAATGGCAGGGTAGTTAAAATCACCCAGTATTAGGGTGTTTGGTTCTATCTTAATATTTTCCAGTATGTTTAAAAAGGTGCAGTGAGAATCTTGGGGTATGGTGGGGGATCTGTAGCAAGCTACAATTTGGATTGCAGTCTTACCTGGTGTTAGTTGCACTTGGAGAATTTCAGACACATTGTGTTGGCCAACTAGCCTGGTGGTGTGAATATCCTTGGTGAATATTGACACTCCTCCACCTTTAGTGTTTCGGTCCTGGTTTGGTGGCCAAAAAGTGTGGTAAGAGTTGTAGCCTGGTATTGCAGGGGTGCTCTCTGGAGCCTTGAACCAGGTCTCAGTTACTGCACAGATATCGATGTTCTCCATTTTTAGGAGTGCCTCGAGAGAGTGCATTTTGAGGTTTAGACTTCTAGCATTGAGTAGCATTACCTTCAGATTTTGCATGCTTGTACCTGTTACGGTGGTGGTTTTGTCCTTTGAAGTTTGCCTAAAAAAGGCACTATAGGGGTGGCAAGAGCCTTAGCCAGTAACCTGAATCCCAGGGGCGACAGGTGCAGACCATCTCTGGCAAAGCATCGTGGTCTGTCAATCATGTCATCCCAGGCAGACAGATACTGGATCCCCTTTGCATGACACCATAAACTTAGCCAATTGTTGAAGTCAATCATTTTATCCTTATATTGTGGTATCATTCTGGGCGAAGGCAGGATGCTACTCAGGGCTAGGGTCATACCTGCCTGGGCCACATGATCCGAGAGCTCATCCATGTCTCTTTTCATGTAGTCCAGGGAGGTACGTCTCAAGTCATTCACTCCAACGTGGACAATGACAGAGTCATATTTGTACTTGTTGTGGAGTGACTTGAGTGCATGCGTTATGTGGTGAATCCTGGCACCCGACAGGCAGCTGACTGTAATTTTCTCCTTATTCAACCTGGTGAGAGGGACATCAGTGTGCCGGACTATAGAGTCACCTATGACTAAAGTGTTAGGTACATTGTCTTGCCTTAGGGGCTGTTGCTGGGTGGCACACTGGTGTTGTGAACTATGTGACACATTGGTTGTGATTGGTGTTTGTTTGCGTTTCAGCTTCAGAGGTCTTTGTTGCTTGGGCAGGTTACAGTTAAGGGCCTCTGCATATGTGGATTTAGTGTTGCTATATGTGGGTGTTGGTGGTGCGGGTTTAGAAGGGCTATGTGTTGATTGAGGTGTAGTGAGGGTGTTAACCTTCTCCTCTTGACTGTTTAGCACAATCTTGGGTGGAGAGCTTTGCTTCCATTTTGGCTATGTAAGTGCATCTCTCACAGGTTGTAGTGTTGGGTGGTAGGAGGAGAGGGTTGTCTGTGTACATGAGGCAATTGCTGCATTGCCCCAGTATGCCCAGATTCACTAGGTGGACAGGAGAAATCACCGGAAGCTGACCCTTGGACATGCCTGGTTTGGGGCTTTTTTTTTTTTCTTTGTAAAGTACAGGAGCTGTTTCCTTAGCAAGGTACTTTGCAATTATAGGCTGTTTAGTGCCTACTATTAATTTCTCCTTATTAACAAGGAGAGTTCAGTGTTTGTATAAGTTTAAGGCTTCCTAGTGCTTTCCAGCAGGTATTAGAGAAAGTGCTAGTCACAGGGATGCTTAAAGGTAAGATTGAAAAGAATGCACTCTGCAGTGTGCACTACAGAAGTTAGATGTGAAAGTAGGTAACTTGAGTTTTACCTATTTAAAAAGTTAAGGTTTAGTGGAGAGTTACTATTTTTAAAACAGCAAGATGGATTGTAAGGGGTGGTCACTTTTGTAATTTGGTACTATGAAATACTGTAGGATGGCCAATAAATTTAAATAATTGAAGGGGTGGGATTTCAAAAATGATGATTTTGTGATTACTCACATAAGTCAGTGAAAGTAGAGAAATGAGATATATGGTCAGATTAACATAAGAGGCGGGCAACTAGAAAGACAGTGGTATTTAACAAGACAACTTAAATGGGTGGGAGGGCGGGGAAAAAATTCTGCCTGACTCAGAACAGAGAGAGCTGTGGTCTCTTTTGAAGTTTTAATATGCTGTTAAAACAGAATGCAAGCAAAACACAAGGTAAAGAAAACAAACTACTGTATTCAAAATATAGAAAGGCAATACAGTAATACAAAAAATATAAGCAAACTAACCTTTCCTTCACAACAAAGTGTAGCAGAGTCTGGATGAGCCTTTCTGGTAAAGCGGAATAATTTGGTAGGCGGCTGTGTGCCATCGTGCTTGAAAAACATGAGGATGGGAACAGGCCTGAGTGTCTCATATGGCAA
Source organism: Protopterus annectens (assembly GCF_019279795.1). Lineage (NCBI taxonomy): Eukaryota > Metazoa > Chordata > Ceratodontiformes > Protopteridae > Protopterus > Protopterus annectens. The sequence goes on along the minus strand of NC_056738.1, from coordinate 528,275,082 downwards.
GGTTACCACATTTCATAATACACATCTCTGTCACCCCCCCCCCCATATCAGCCTCAACAGAATATATACACAACTCATTAGGTATGGCTACAGCTTAACTACCATTTGGACAGATTGTGTAATGTACCACACCTTCTGTTATGTGATTGTAGCCATGTCCCCTGTGTGGACACTAATATTGCGGGTCTGTTACAGACTATTCACTTGCATGCCATTGTCAGGACCACTATGGTTATATATATGCCAGTGGTATGGCTGCTCTGAGATTGCCGCACATCTGACAGTCTGTGTTATAGGGTGGTTCTGTGCATGCTGTTGGACATGTACCGGGATTGTGTAGACTATTACTACCTACATATGTAGTATGACAGTGACACATTAACATGTATATGTTCCATTGGTCAGCTGATCCACCTCTCCACACCCATCTGACCAGGATACCTGGCCACATCACATGTGTGTGCCAACCTGGGGCCTCCTCGTGTACTGTTACAGCCATACATTCAGGTGGGAACCACCCAGGGGATGTTGGCCTACCCCCCTCGACCACACACCAACATGTCCCTGTCCCCTGAGCTCAGGTCTGGGTCTGTTCCATACCAGGCTCCACAGACACATGAGGGATGTGCTACATCCATCTGAGGCACCCAGTACACATTCACATGTCCAACATGCCCCTCCTGCTCAGCCACCAAACCTGGCACCTTCAGGACATGGACTGCTGTTGTGAGTGGGAGTTGGTGGGAGCCTTCTTCCCATTGTGGCCATATTGGGGACCATGGGGCATCCACATCACAGACCACACACCATCCACGGTGTTTGCCCACCACATGTGTCACATACCACCCTGTAGACTGTCCTCTATATCTACCAATCCTGACCACCTCCACGTGTGTATCTGCCATACTTCTCCATATTCCCATTGCATACGTCACAGGCGGGGGCATTGTGGTGCTAGGATGAGATTAACATGTGACATACCCATCCATGGTGCACACACTGCCAGCTGCAGATATCTGTCTGTGCTGCTACCTTACATATAGCACACATCACTGTGGTAGTCATATAGGGGATGTGTCTTACCATACATATCTGTGTGTGTGTTTGTACAGATGTTGACATTTGCATATTGGTATTTATCTATATGTGTGTAGATATATGTGACTACATATATATGTCTACACATGGGTATATGTATATTTCTGGACATACATGCTGATATATATATATATATATATATATCTTTAATTATTATATCTGTGACATATGTACACATATTCATACCTATATGTGGAGTACATTCAGACATCAGCTCCACAATATCACAACACCTTCCTGCACAGCTGCACTGTTCTTGCTACAACATAGACAGGTGCCACATATAGACACAGCCTGACATTAGGGGGTATATGTAGGAGTCGATTGCAGGTAATCCTATTACACACGTATGGCATTCAGGCATGCTACACTACAGATTCTCCTGAGTATCCTGCCAGTGTGAGCCGTGGCTCCCACATGTCCATCATAATGGCATTATTTTCACCACCAGCTATTGGCCACGTAATATACATACTTCCCATTACACAACACACACTATGATGGCTTACATCTTGTCTGTCAGTTCTGACATGCACAGTTAATGGCTATGGCCCATTACACACAGTGACAGACACTATTTTCCATGGTAGTTGTTCAGTTGAACATCATCACAACACCTGATGGCACATATAAATCATTCTACATCATCTATCCCATTATGATGGACCAGGTACTACATTCTATTACATGTATATGTACCTCGCGTACCTGTTGTGGGAATGATGTCTTGTTGAATGACAGCTGGCTAAATGGCTGTGACATCAGCTTAAGAGCTGTGTCGTTTTGTGTTTCCTCTTCCTCTCTCTCTCCAGTAAATGGATTGAGCTACTTTGAATAGATTGTAGCCTGGCTTTAGTAGGTAATGCACATGATCAGGTGATGGCCTTGCTGTGTAGTACTTCCAGTTACCACTGTCATGGCAACTACCTACTATAAATCCCCACATCATGTGGGTGTGGTCCCTTTACCTTTCCTGTGTGACTGGCATCCTTTTGTGTGTAGGCATCAGTGTTACAGACAGCAGGTAGCAATACCTTTTACAGGATAACCGGCACACTCTGGCCAGCTACATATTTGTAGGAGGTTCCAGAACTACAGACAGAGTGTGAGTAGAGTTGTGCTATGCTTTGTATAGTACTGGTGTTACAGGGCGTGTGTGTGTACATACTAGTTTACCTTGGAATGCAGTCTGTCTGCATAGCTCTCAACTGTGGTCCTATCCTCTTGGTGGCCAGAAGTGTGCCTATCATGTTTTGTCTGTCCACCACACAGGTGCTGTGTCAGATATTTCACTGACAGTGTGTGTGTTTACTGCTGTCAGTACATGGCTACATCCATTTATGTTTCTAATCTCAATTCCCTGACTAAGGGTATGTTGCAGACTATCCTGTAACACAAGTGACTTGTTTAGTGTATGGCAACAATTGTCCACATATGGGCCTGTGTTCCAACCTCTGTCCTCCACCTACATACCAAGCTTTGCACATATGACATGCTGTCAGGGTTTGGTCTGTAGTGGGCTGTGAGTATATCACACTGCCATTGCTGCCATCAGTCCACTGCTGTTGTATCCCCCACACATACGGTGGGGCTGAGGCCATATATGTGTGGGCTTCACCTACACAATACATGTGTGACCTTATGCAATCCAGAGGCAAGTGTATGTAACAGGGGTATATGGGCCTGTATTAATGAGTCTGGGGGGATGCACCATAAATACTCTAGGCTGTTACAACATGTGGGGGTATCAGGTGTGGGCTGCCTTAAGGTATCTGGATGTACAGTACCATACACTTCACCTGTATTTACACTACTTACATACATTGGGTTAAGGCAGGCCTACTGACTCCTGCCATACAGACTGTTCTATTTGTCACTGTGGTTGTGATGGTGTCAGTTATGCCTTATGTAACAATTACATCCCATTTGCTCAACTGACGTCTTTACCACCTAGTGATTTTGTGTAGACAGAGGCTGCTGGACCATATACCTGCATTACTTACTGTTGATAGTTTGGTATCCTGTGGCCTAGTCTGTCTTTACTGTTGTACAATATTTAGGGCTTGGCCTGGACAGCAACAGTTGTGAACCTTTCCAGACTACTGTATTAGTATAACTGTTTCACAGTTGCATTACTCTGTTTATATTGGTGTTAGTGTCTGAACAGCTGTAATACATGGCATATACAACTGTAACAGTGCACAAATAAAGGTTATCCATTTCTGCAAACCTATGTGTGGTGTTTTGTCCTATGACCTCTCCGTGGGCATATGTTGCAGGCAACGATTGTCATTTGTATGGGTGGCCCATACAGTGTCCAGTTGTTAAGGTGTTAACTGTAGGCATAGTTGCTGTTCCATATTGTGTGCATCTTATACATATGAATCTTACTGTACATATCTCTGCATGTGTCTGTGTAGTCACATGTATATCTGTATATATCTAGATATAGCTATATATATATATATGTATCTGCATATATGTGTCTGTGTATATGTACCCTGGGGATGTTGATAGCTGCCATATTTTACAATTCCTATGGGAGCCACACTGTACTGCATGATATGTTACTAATACCGGCCTGACATCATACAGGTGGGTTGTAGTACTGTTTACATGTTGTGCACCTATCATGTCAGGTCCTGCTTATGTGATCTGTAACACTTTAATGTATTGCAGGGCTGATGTGTTTGGCTGTGTGTGACGTACATTATTTTGGGGCATCCCAACCCCATTAACGGTGCATGTGGACATATTTGTTTTTGTCAATCTACCGTTGCTATCTACAGATGTGTGGCCAAATATATATATATATATATATATATATATATATATATATAGATATATATATATATATATATATATATGTGTGTGTGTGTGTGTGTGTGTGTGTGTGTGTGTGTGTGTGTGTGTGTGTGTGTAGATATCTACATTTATTGATATGTTGTATCTGTTTAGATATTACTAATTTACTCACACAAATACATTTACATTTTGGAATACATTCTCTGTACTGTTGAATGACTGGGCTGGTTGTTATGTTTTGAATACATCAGGGTTATATATATCTGACATGGCTTAGTGGTAGATCACTTTGCCTATGGTGTGTGGGGTTCTGTGTTTGAGCCTAGCAGAGGCTGTTTATTTTGTTGCTGGGCAAAACATGGGCCATTGGATATAGACTGGTTAAGGCACGTTTAGTCAGTTGTTAGCGGGTTTGCACGGAGGTCAGCACTGCTAACCTGCCGTTACATCTGCTTACAGGGTGCTAGCTTCAGAGTTGCTTAACCAGTGTAGGCATTGCTTACCGCCATGCAAATGGCCTTATGCCAGCTTACTAGTGCTTACATATGCTTACTTTTGCTTATTTGTGCTTAAACCTGCTTACTAGTGCCTTATTCAGTCTGACACTGATACTTCACATGTGCATTTCTTGCAGTACTCCACTTCATATATATATGCTTTTTAGTGGGTTTTGAAACAAAACTATTGGTTATAACGTGCATTGCCATGTAAAATAGACTGCGCTACAGTGGGACTCGAACTGGGAATGCCTGCTCATTGGGCGGATGCTGTGCCCACTACACTATTGCTGTTCTGCTTCATTTGCATATTTGTACCATAATGTCATACCCATGGTTCCTTCCCGCACCCCCCGAGCTCCATGTACACAGCATCCATCCATTCTCCAGTTGCTAGCCCAGCCATACCACACGTCCACACATTGCCCTCTCTGCAAGTCTCGGTACTCCTCCAGTATACTGTCTCGACCCAAGCTTCTATAGGCTCTTCATCCGTTTAGTCCACGCACGTACGAGCCTTGCCGTGACTGTACTGTGATACTGATGCAAATATCTATGTGACTCACAATTTTTGGTTCATTCTGCCAGGGACAGACCTGTTGTGTCAAGATTAGACTTAGCTGGTCTACACTGTTTCTGCCACTGGTAGCATCCTGCCAGGGGTTTGAGAAGCAGCAGTTTGCACACACACCTGGCCAGCCTCATCTCCCGGTTCTACGGAACCGATGTCCCAGGTTTGACATTCTGTGCATGAAGCACGCCCCCATGACGTGCACCTTTTGTTATTATTCTTACTCTTAAGTATTATGCAAGACTACTGTTCTCACAGTATGGTTGGACAGGCACTGTTTTTCTGATACACACAGACTGCTCAAACTACTGTAATTGAGCAATGTACAAATGGTTGCTGGTATTAATCTGCATTTCCTATACTGTTGAATGACTGTGCTGGATGATATGTTTGTGATAACAGCAGCTGTATGTGTATCTGCCATGGCTTAGTGGTAACTCACTTTGACTATAGTGTGCAGGGTCTGGGGGTTGCAACCTGGGAGTGCAGATTATTTTGTTACTGGGCACGATGAGAGCTGTTGGCTACACAGTGACTAAGGCACTTTTGAGCAATTGTAAGCGAGTATGTGCTGGTTTGCACGAGGGTCAGCAATGTTGACCTCCGGTTACGGCGTCTTACACTGAGTTAGCTTCTACATTGCTTAACCAGTGTGGGCATTGCTTACCACTGCCCAAACAGGCTTAAACCTGCTTACTCCCGCTTACCCCCCATGCTGCTTTATGTATTTATTTTACATTTGTTGACCAGGAAAATCTGACTGGATGCTTGTCCATTTTCAGTGGTGACCCGGGGAGTAGAGCTCCACAGCAAAACCCAGCTACTCATTACAAGTAATACAGAGGTGTTCACATTCATAGAGAGTAACAGACTTAACATAGCTAAGTAACATATTCTTCATGCATAGTTTACGTTAACATGTCGGTATTATTCATACTTAGGTCAGGTTTACATGTCAGGTATGACTGTTGACAAAGGTCAGTTTAAGGTGAAGTTGGATTCCAGTTTAACAGCTCTGGATAGGATACACTCAGGTATTCAGGTTAGGTTTAGTTATTCCAGACCTGTGTGGTAGAGTAGAAGAGAATAGTGAAGGGGTAGGTAGGTAGAGGGGGAGACATTGTAGCTGTATAGTAGGCTGTTGGAATTATTGGTAGGGGAGCAATAGGGAAGGTTTAAAGGATGTTGGGATATGTATGTGAGGCAGGACAAGAGGTGTTACTTTCAGTAGTTGATGTAGGGGTATAGAGTGTGGAGGATTTAGCCAGGTGGTTAGCATGTACTGATCCAAGTGTGCTTGAGGTGTTCCTTCAAGTGTTATTTACATGTGTCCTTTGGGACAGCTGAGGTACTACATATAGGTAGGGAGCTCCAGATTCTGCCAATATAGTTGGGGAAGAGGGTGTCACCTACTTGTAACTTTCAACTTTAATAGAAATGAAAAAGGGGTTGATAGGTAAGTGGTGTTAAAGGGGCACAAAGAGGGAAAGATAGTAGGGGAAATAGCCAGGGATGTGCAGGAAGGCTGAAGGGAAGGTCCACAGCTGGCCGTTTCTTCTACAGCAACAGCTGTGCATATACACTGAATTTGGAGGTAGATTTGGACACTCACATCCCTGGGTGGGGGTGAGGACAACAATAATAAGTTGTGATGCCAGTTAGAATGGCTTACATGCCTACAGTGGGGTGCTGCGACCGTGTGTTCTTTGGTGTTATTTAGTGGGTTTTGCAATAACAACTCTGGTTATACAGGGCTTTGCTATGTAAAATAAACTGTGCTGCAGTGGGACTCGTACAGGGAATGACTGCTCATTAGGCGACAGCTCTACCCAATTCACACTATTGCTTACATCTACGAGGCGGTCCTATTAGAACTGCTCTGGCCAACACCTGCACGCCTCGACCCATAATTTCATACCCATAGTCTGCCCCCCCGCTCCTCCTCTGCAGCACTTATCCTTTCTCTGGGTGCAGGTCGGGTCTAACCACACGACTACACACTGCCCACTCTCCACTTCTCGGGACCCATCTCGTATGTTGTCTAGACCCATGGGTCATCAGGCTTTCCCAGCCTTGTAGTCAGAGTACATACCTGCCTTGATGAGTCAGTGTACTGATGGGAATCGAAATACCCAAAACTTTTAGGGTTGTCCCGCAAGGGACGTTCCTGTCTTTGTTTCTAGATTAGACTTAGCGGGTCCACAGTGTTTCCCCCAGTAGTTGTATCCTGCCTGTGGTTTGGGGAGCAGTGGATT